>NC_030385.2:27807597-28107597 GCF_001625215.2 Daucus carota subsp. sativus | reverse complement strand
GAAAGATTTCAGTGCAACCCCTGAAGCAAGATATTTCTATATATCTTGGTTGGTTATTTATAATCAACAAACTGAAGCATAAACTAACCCGGAACCGACTGATCAATGTTTGCTGACAAAGAAGGTATAATGTTTAACTTCAGTGTTAGTCGCTTGTGAACCAGACCAGTGCACTAAGCGTCAGCACGTACGGAGCTTTGCAAAGTATTTATCGATCGAAGAATTGATCCAGTCATATCAAGTCATTTGTTCCAAAGCCAAGCCAAGCCAAGTCAAATGCCAGCTATGCCAAAGCTTACTGCTCAAATGCCATATGTCAAAGCTTCCACAGAAAGCCATATCAGGAAGTGACATGTTATATATGTGTGCACTTATATATTTGTATATGTACAAATATAATTATATATGTATATATGTATATTTAATTAAATATAATATATATAATATATATGTATATATGTTCTTTAAACATATGTATATGTATATTTATATGTATATATATTTAAATAAATATATATGTATATAGTATATATATTTATATTTTACATAAACATTTATATATTTAAGTGTATATATATATATATATATATATTATATTATGTGCATAAATATTTGTATATTTATATCTATAGATAATTATATATATATCCCTATATATATTTATATTTATATTTACATATAATTTTATGTATATTATATATATTTAAATATATGAGAATATATTTAAATATATGTATATATATATATATATATTACTATATGTTTATATAAATATTATTTATATACATTTATATATATATATATATATATATATATATATATATATATATATATATATATATCTTTATTTATACATATATTTATATAATATTATGAATATAATATAATATAAATATATGGATGGAGCAAACTCAAGTCAATCTCAGTCAAAGGAGTGATAACAAGGAAAGCTCTTACCATGTGAGGAACAACATTTGACCGAAGTCAACAGCTCTTCCTCACTTAGAAGATTTTCTAAGTACCATCACAAGTGAAGACATGCACTCTTGAGGAGCAAACTTTGACCAAGTCAAAGTTCGTCCCCAAGTGATGAGAGAGAACAAGGAAGCTATGTGAGGAGCAACATTTGACCAAAAGTCAACAGCTCTTCCTCACTTAGAAATTTCTCTAAGTATTATCACAGTGAAGGCAATGCACTCTTGAGGAGCAAACTTTGACCAAGTCAAAGTTCGTCCCCAAGAGATGAGAGAGAACAAGGGAATACATTCACTATGGAGCTTGAATTGGACTTAGAATATTTTCTAAGTCACATACATACAACATGGGAGCAACTTCACTTGGAGAGCAAACTTTGACCAAGTCAAAGTTTGCGCCTCCAAGCCATTCCTTCAGTGGTACACTTTGGCTCATCTCTGGAAATTCTACTAAGGCATCTACACTGTACAAAGGCTTGGAGCGCAACATTTGACCCGGTCAAATGTTGCGCCTCCTATCTATCATCCTTGGCGCAAACTCAAAGCTGTACATTTCTGTCTAAGTGGAGTATACAGTGGACACTGTATGGATTGAGTTGGCGCAACTCTTGACTGGTGTGGTCAAAGCGCAAGCTTTGACTCACCTAGTCAAAGCGCTAATTCACTTAGATTTCTTCTAAGTTAAATCACAGTGAACCCCTGTATAGCGCAAGGTTTGACCGCGCAAGGTTTGACTCCCCTCCTGTACACTGGATCAAGCGCAACTTTACAATACATGTATATATATATATATATATGTATATGTAACTGGCGCCAATTCATTACACCTGGGAGTTAGTTTATTTCTGATAAATTGAATCCGTCCCGAACGAACTCAAGTCGTCCAGGACGAACTCGTTAACCATGGTTAGTTTATGAAAGCCTATAAATATGTGATTGTGGTTCTCACAATATATAACATCCTTCGGGATGAAATGGCCAAGTGCTCTGCACGGCTACTCCCACTATACACACACCCTAGCCTAGCTTTGTAATAGAAATATCAGTAGTGGTTAGAGTTTGTAATATTGAGAGTAGTGGCCATTGTAGCCGAACCTTCGGGTTTGGATTTATAGCACCTTCGAGGTATTTATCAATATACAGATATACCTTGAAAATATTGTGTGTTGGTTTAATATTTTCATATCCTCAGAAACCGACCCAATAAATATCCGGAACACGAAACCCATTACAGGACTGCAATTTATTTATCCGCAAGATTCGAAAGAATTTTAAATTGTAGTGAGTATCGTATTCAACCCCCCCTTCTACGATACTTTGGACCTAACACTCAGCCTTGTTCTGGTTCGTCGAAGGTGCTTCTCGCATCGTCAGTCCGTTTTATCCTGGGAGGCGATCGTTCATCACATACGGTGAGGGCGAAATACGCTTTAAGGAGACAGTTGCGCACTGGACTCGGATTCTCTTCATATATCCTTCGTTTGAATTCTGTCTCCTACGTTTTGCACACACAAACACTGTTTCTTTTTGCACAGATTGTATAACAATCTTAAAGCGTATTTTTCTGTTTTACATCTGTGATTGGTTTTATTTGGTTTGATTGCGTGATTGATTTGGTTTGTTTGCGTGTTGCAATACAGATTTAATGGAGATTGTTAATAATGATATCCCCACGAGCGGTACGGCTGTTGATCCCAACGCACTGGTTAATCCAGATGGGGGTCAGACGCAGCAGTCGCAGGCTAACCCCAACGCACTGGTTAATCCAAATGGGGGTGTGCCATCTGGTTCTGGACCTACGCCTGCGGGCTCTGGTTCTGGACCTACGCCTGCGGGCTTCGGCTTCGGGACTACGCCTCCGGGCTACGGTTCTGGGACTATGCCTCCGGGCTATGGTTCTGCGGGACACATGACTTTTGGTCAGTTTAGTGTTCCACTTACACACTGTCCGGCAGGACATGTTCCACAGCCGGTTGGGACTGTTGTGCATACAGCGCCTGTTGCGCCCTTTGTGCCATCTATGCCTCATGTGCCTACTGCTCACGCTGAAAGGCTGGAAAAGTTCAACGGAACGAACTTCAAACAGTGGCAGCAGAAGATGTTGTTCTACCTGACCACACTGAATTTGTCTCGCTATCTGAGAGAAGAGACACCTATGCTCACTGCTGAGAGCGATACGCAAGCGGTGTTTGCCGTTGATGCATGGAAGCACTCCGACTATATCTGTCGGAACTATGTGCTTAATGGTCTGACTGGCCCGCTGTATGATGTGTACAGTTCGAAGGTAACATCTAAGGACTTATGGGAATCACTTGACCGTAAGTATAAAACCGAAGATGCCGGTGCCAAGAAGTGGATTGTTGGACGCTTTCTTGACTACAAGATGGTGGATTCCAAGACTGTTGACAGTCAGGTGCAAGAGTTGCAGCTGATTATTCATGAGATGCATGCCGAGCGGATGGGTCTCACGGAATCTTTCCAAGTTGCTGCTGTGATAGAGAAGCTGCCTCCTGGATGGAAAGATTTTCAGAACTACCTTAAGCATAAGATGACTATGGAGGATCTGATTGTTAGACTTCGCATTGAAGAAAATAACAGGGGATCCGTAAAGAAGCCTATTGTCGGTGAAAAGGCAAATGTGGTGGAGCATGCACAAAGCTCCAAGTCCAAGAAGACCAGTTCCGGGAAAGGGGCTAAACTGGCACCTAAAGGAGGAGTTTCGAAGCCTTCGAAGTTCCAAGGAAAGTGCTTCAATTGTGATAAAGTTGGTCATAGGTCTGCTGACTGCAGGAAGCCTAAGAAGACAAACAAGAAGAAGGAAGCAAACATGGTTGATGATATCTCCAAGGAGATAGGTGATATAGACCTCTGTGCTACGGTCTCTGAGGTGAACCTGGTTGGATCTAATCCGCGATAATGGTGGATTGATACTGGAGCATCTAGGCATAATTGCTACGACAAGGCGACTTTCTCTAGCCTTGTAGCTTCTGATGCTGGTGAGAAGCTCTACATGGGAAACTCTGCGACTTCTACCATTGAAGGGGAAGGCACGGTGATTCTGAAGATGACCTCTGGGAAGAATCTGACTTTAAAGAATGTACTTTATGTGCCTGATATTCGCAAGAACCTTGTGTCCGGTTCTTTGTTGAGTAAACATGGCTTTCGCATTGTAATAGAATCAGATAAAGTTGTTTTGTCTAAGAGTGGTATGTTTGTAGGCAAGGGCTATGCTAGTGATGAGCTGTTTAAGCTCAATGTAATGTCCGTTAAGGAAAATAATGAAATGAAGAATTCTTCTGCTTACTTGCTTGAGTCTCCTAATTTATGGCATGCTAGATTAGGACATGTGAATTATGACACTTTACGAAGATTAAGTGCAAAAGAATACATACCAAAACTAACTATTGATTCAAAACATAAGTGTGGAACTTGTGTTGAGGCAAAATTAACGAGATCATCTTTTAAACGTGTGGAAAAAAACACCAAGGTGCTGGACCTAATACATAGCGATATATGTGATTTGAAATTCGCTCCAACAAGAGGAGGAAACAAGTATTTTATTACATTCATAGATGATTGTACAAAATACTGTTATATATATTTGCTGAAAAGCAAAGATGAAGCTATAGATAAATTTAAAATCTATAAGGAAGAAGTCGAAAGTCAACAAAATGAGAAAATCAAAAGGATTCGTAGCGATCGTGGAGGTGAATATGTTGAACCTTTTGGGGAATTCTGTTCACAACATGGTATAATCCATGAGGTCACTGCACCATACTCCCCTCAGTCAAATGGAGTGGCTGAGAGGAAGAATCGCACTCTCAAGGAGATGATGAATGCGATGTTGCTAAGCTCTGGACTTCCGCAATCAATGTGGGGGGAAGCCATCTTAAGCGCAAATAATATTTTAAATATTACGATGCGCTCTAAGGATGTGAGTCCTTATGAAATGTGGGAGAAAAAAAACCGAGTTACAAACACCTGAAAGTGTGGGGGTGCCTTGCTAAGGTACTGATCCCTACACCTAAGAAGGTGAAAATTGGTCCGAAAACCGTGGATTGTATCTTCATCGGATATCCTCCGCGTAGTACAGCATATCGGTTTCTTGTGTATGATTCTAAGATTCCTGAGATTCAAAAGAATACGATCATGGAATCAAGAAATGCCTCATTCTTTGAGACTACGTTTCCTTGTAATCCAAGAAATGAGCACCCTACGACATCTAAACGAACTCATGAATCTGTAGATGATGAAAATGAGAATGATGAAAGTGAAAATGAAAATGTGGGGTTGTGAGGAGGAGCAAAAGACAACGAACGGAGAAATCTTTTGGGTCAGACTTCATGACCTATTTGCTCGAAGAAGGTGATCCGAAAACCTATAAGGAAGCGGTCACCTCACCTGATGGACCTATGTGGAAAGAGGCCATCAAAAGCGAAATTGATTCTATATTACAGAATCACACTTGGGAATTAGTGGACCTGCCACCTGGTTGTAAAGCACTAGGCAGCAAATGGGTTTTCAAAAAGAAATTGAAACCTGACGGAACCATTGATAAGTATAAGGCCAGACTTGTAATCAAAGGATACAAGCAACAGAAAGGCCTTGATTATTTTGATACGTATTCTCCTGTGACGAGAATCACGTCTATAAGGATGATGTTTGCAATCGCTGCGATGCGAAACTTAACTGTGCATCAGATGGATGTGAAAACAGCTTTTCTAAATGGGGATATAGATGAGGAAATCTATATGGAACAACCTGAAGGGTTTGCTGTCCCTGGGCAAGAAAGGAAAGTCTGTAAATTAGTGAAATCACTATATGGCTTGAAGCAAGCGCCTATGAAATGGCATGAGAAATTTGATGAAGTCGTGTTAGCACACCACTTCAAGATCAACGAATGTGATAGCTGTGCCTATTACAAGGATGACGAGAGCGGTTATGTCATGATGACATTGTATGTGGATGATCTACTTATTGCCGGAAGCAATGAAAAAGTGATCAAATCCACAAAGGACATGTTAAAATCAAGATTTGACATGAAAGACATGGGACTAGCAAATGTAATTCTAGGAATCCAAATTTCTAGAACATCAGAAGGTCTCGCACTAAGTCAACCTCATTACGTTGACAAGATCCTTGAGAGGTTTCTTAAGGATGATACTGAGAAAGCTAGGACACCTGTGGATATGACTTTACATCTATCCAAGAATAAAGGTGAGGGGGTCTCTCAGTTGGAGTACTCTAGGATAATTGGAAGTCTGATGTACTTAATGAGTTGTACAAGACCAGACATTGCGTACTCAATTAGCAAGTTGAGTAGGTTCACGAGTAATCCTGGAGATGATCACTGGAAAGCGATCATAAGGGTACTAAGGTACCTAAGGGGAACTCGAGACTATGGATTGCACTATGGCAGATACCCAGCAGTATTAGAAGGATATACTGACGCAAACTGGATATCTAGCAAGAAGGCACTAAAGTCTACGAGTGGCTACGTGTTTACACTAGCTGGAGCAGCAGTATCATGGAAATCCTCCAAGCAAACGGTTATAACTCACTCCACAATGGAAGCTGAGTTTGTGGCGTTAGATAAATGCGCTGAAGAGGCTGAATATCTACGCCAATTTCTGGAGGATATTCCAAGATGGCCGAGGCCTGTGACTGCAATAGGGATACACTGTGATAGTCAATCCGCTATTGGCAGAGCACATAGCACAATGTATAATGGAAAGTCCCGTCATATACGACGACGACATAGTTCCATTAGACAATTAATCTCAACCGGAATTATCACTATTGACTATATACCGTCAAAGGATAATATTGCGGATCCGCTAACCAAAGGGTTACCAAGAGAAGTGGTTGAGAAATCATCGAGAGGAATGGGTCTTAAGCCTATAGCTTAACGGCATCATGGTGGACACGCAACCATTGCTGACTGGAGATCCCAAGAACTTGGTTCAATGGGACAACTAAATCATGATGACCTAATCACTGTGGGTGTAACCCCTGGCCTGTTCCTATGATGAAGAAACAGTGAGACCCGTAAGGTACGAGGTTAAGCCTTGAGCTTTTAATGATCTTTGGTGAATACATGGAGTGGTACACACATGGAATTCAGTTGAGTAAACGCGGGTTACTCTATGAGATAAAGATCACCTATGTAGGAGAGAAGTGGGGCCGCTTCAAAGGAGAATTGCGAGGCACAATTCTTTAGAAACTCCCGCAGAACCAGGACGATGTTCCATGGCCAAAATGGACATACTCATGAGAACTGAACAAGTCAGAAAGGATATAGTGATAAGTATATCATCGTTTACACAAACGGCCGAACAGTTCAAGGACAAGCTCGTCCACTATCTACCAGTAAAGTCGATGTGCTTAATCGAGCGAAGGTTCAAGGAGCATTCTCTACCTATCGTTTGCTATATCTGATCGCGGAAACTATCACCAAAAGTCAAACCCCGTGTCTGTCTGTCTGGTGTGTGCTACTGAAAATCATCAATCTCACCCATGTGGGGGATTGTTGGAAGTTTGTCATTTTGAGCACAAATTTGAGTGAGGCTCGGCTACGTGTTCGTGGCGGGTTATGCTTGGATTATGTTCTCCTCCGAGAGAGCTTTCCAATGCATGTTTATTCACTCAAAATGACTAAGGAATGGATGAGTTGTGATGATCCAAAGTTGCTTCTTTAGTAGTGGAAAAATTGGAAAAGAAACTAGAGTCCCACATAGAAAAGAATATGGGCCTTCCATGGCTTTATATAGTAGAACACTCTTGTAGTGTTTAACTTGTGTTAGTGTGTTATGCTCCACCACCTACGTGCGCGCAGGGGGGGTGCAAATTGCGGGATTTCGAGGCAAATCTCGTGGCTTCGCAAGCCTCGGGCTTTTCCGCGTGTGCGACCTGCGGACACGAATGCAGCAAAATCTGGGCCCGAAGAATTACGGACTAGTTTTGCTGAATTTAATTTTCCACTAGGTTTGGGCTCAATTAAATTGACAGAAACTAATTCCGATTTGATTTCGGATTAATTGTTTGGTTTAAATTAATTCGTTTTGATCACGGATTTAATTTATAACCGCGTAAATTAATTAACGCGTTTTAATTATTTACGAAGCGTAGCGCACAAGTCTTGCATTGCCTATATATATTCATTATAGTTTAGGGTTTGCATTCACGAAACATACACAGCCTCTCACGTCCAAAAACCCTAGCCGCGTCGGTGATAGTTCTCAGCCTTGTTCAGGTTCGTCGAAGGTGCTTCTCGCATCGTCAGTCCGTTTTATCCTGGGAGGCGATCGTTCATCACATACGGTGAGGGCGAAATACGCTTTAAGGAGACAGTTGCGCACTGGACTCGGATTCTCTTCATATATCCTTCGTTTGAATTCTGTCTCCTACGTTTTGCACACACAAACACTGTTTCTTTTTGCACAGATTGTATAACAATCTTAAAGCGTATTTTTCTGTTTTACATCTGTGATTGGTTTTATTTGGTTTGATTGCGTGATTGATTTGGTTTGTTTGCGTGTTGCAATACAGATTTAATGGAGATTGTTAATAATGATATCCCCACGAGCGGTACAGCTGTTGATCCCAACGCACTGGTTAATCCAGATGGGGGTCAGACGCAGCAGTCGCAGGCTAACCCCAACGCACTGGTTAATCCAAATGGGGGTGTGCCATCTGGTTTTGGACCTACGCCTGCGGGCTCTGGTTCTGGACCTACGCCTGCGGGCTCTGGTTCTGGACCTACGCCTGCGGGCTTCGGCTTCGGGACTACGCCTCCGGGCTACGGTTCTGGGACTACGCCTCCGGGCTATGGTTCTGCGGGACACATGACTTTTGGTCAGTTTAGTGTTCCACTTACACACTGTCCGGCAGGACATGTTCCACAGCTGGTTGGGACTGTTGTGCATACAGCGCCTGTTGCGCCCTTTGTGCCATCTATGCCTCATGTGCCTACTGCTCACGCTGAAAGGCTGGAAAAGTTCAACGGAACGAACTTCAAACAGTGGCAGCAGAAGATGTTGTTCTACCTGACCACACTGAATTTGTCTCGCTATCTGAGAGAAGAGACACCTATGCTCACTGCTGAGAGCGATACGCAAGCGGTGTTTGCCGTTGATGCATGGAAGCACTCCGACTATATCTGTCGGAACTATGTGCTTAATGGTCTGACTGGCCTGCTGTATGATGTGTACAGTTCGAAGGTAACATCTAAGGACTTATGGGAATCACTTGACCGTAAGTATAAAACCGAAGATGCCGGTGCCAAGAAGTGGATTGTTGGACGCTTTTTGACTACAAGATGGTGGATTCCAAGACTGTTGACAGTCAGGTGCAAGAGTTGCAGCTGATTATTCATGAGATGCATGCCGAGCGGATGGGTCTCACGGAATCTTTCCAAGTTGCTGCTGTGATAGAGAAGCTGTCTCCTGGATGGAAAGATTTTCAGAACTACCTTAAGCATAAGATGACTATGGAGGATCTGATTGTTAGACTTCGCATTGAAGAAAATAACAGGGGATCCGGAAAGAAGCCTATTGTCGGTGAAAAGGCAAATGTGGTGGAGCATGCACAAAGCTCCAAGTCCAAGAAGACCAGTTCCGGGAAAGGGGCTAAACTGGCACCTAAAGGAGGAGTTTCGAAGCCTTCGAAGTTCCAAGGAAAGTGCTTCAATTGTGATAAAGTTGGTCGTAGGTCTGCTGACTGCAGGAAGCCTAAGAAGACAAACAAGAAGAAGGAAGCAAACATGGTTGATGATATCTCCAAGGAGATAGGTGATATAGACCTCTGTGCTACGGTCTCTGAGGTGAACCTGGTTGGATCTAATCCGCGATAATGGTGGATTGATACTGGAGCATCTAGGCATATTTGCTACGACAAGGCGACTTTCTCTAGCCTTGTAGCTTCTGATGCTGGTGAGAAGCTCTACATGGGAAACTCTGCGACTTCTACCATTGAAGGGGAAGGCACGGTGATTCTGAAGATGACCTCTGGGAAGAATCTGACTTTGAAGAATGTACTTTATGTGCCTGATATTCGCAAGAACCTTGTGTCCGGTTCTTTGTTGAGTAAACATGGCTTTCGCATTGTAATAGAATCAGATAAAGTTGTTTTGTCTAAGAGTGGTATGTTTGTAGGCAAGGGCTATGCTAGTGATGAGCTGTTTAAGCTCAATGTAATGTCCGTTAAGGAAAATAATGAAATGAAGAATTCTTCTGCTTACTTGCTTGAGTCTCCTAATTTATGGCATGCTAGATTAGGACATGTGAATTATGACACTTTACGAAGATTAAGTGCAAAAGAATACATACCAAAACTAACTATTGATTCAAAACATAAGTGTGGAACTTGTGTTGAGGCAAAATTAACGAGATCATCTTTTAAACGTGTGGAAAGAAACACCAAGGTGCTGGACCTAATACATAGCGATATATGTGATTTGAAATTCGCTCCAACAAGAGGAGGAAACAAGTATTTTATTACATTCATAGATGATTGTACAAAATACTGTTATATATATTTGCTGAAAAGCAAAGATGAAGCTATAGATAAATTTAAAATCTATAAGGAAGAAGTCGAGAGACAACAAAATGAGAAAATCAAAAGGATTCGTAGCGATCGTGGAGGTAAATATGTTGAACCTTTTGGGGAATTCTGTTCACAACATGGTATAATCCATGAGGTCACTGCACCATACTCCCCTCAGTCAAATGGAGTGGCTGAGAGGAAGAATCGCACTCTCAAGGAGATGATGAATGCGATGTTGCTAAGCTCTGGACTTCCGCAATCAATGTGGGGGGAAGCCATCTTAAGCGCAAATAATATTTTAAATATTACGATGCGCAAGAATAAGGATGTGAGTCCTTATGAAATGTGGGAGAAAAAAAACCGAGTTACAAACACCTGAAAGTGTGGGGGTGCCTTGCTAAGGTACTGATCCCTACACCTAAGAAGGTGAAAATTGGTCCGAAAACCGTGGATTGTATCTTCATCGGATATCCTCCGCGTAGTACAGCATATTGGTTTCTTGTGTATGATTCTAAGATTCCTGAGATTCAAAAGAATACGATCATGGAATCAAGAAATGCCTCATTCTTTGAGACTACGTTTCCTTGTAATCCAAGAAAGGAGCACCCTACGACATCTAAACGAACTCATGAATCTGTAGATGATGAAAATGAGAATGATGAAAGTGAAAATGAAAATGTGGGGTTGTGAGGAGGAGCAAAAGACAACGAACGGAGAAATCTTTTGGGTCAGACTTCATGACCTATTTGCTCGAAGAAGGTGATCCGAAAACCTATAAGGAAGCGGTCACCTCACCTGATGGACCTATGTGGAAAGAGGCCATCAAAAGCGAAATTGATTCTATATTACAGAATCACACTTGGGAATTAGTGGACCTGCCACCTGGTTGTAAAGTACTAGGCAGCAAATGGGTTTTCAAAAAGAAATTGAAACCTGACGGAACCATTGATAAGTATAAGGCCAGACTTGTAATCAAAGGATACAAGCAACAGAAAGGCCTTGATTATTTTGATACGTATTCTCCTGTGACGAGAATCACGTCTATAAGGATGATGTTTGCAATCGCTGCGATGCGAAACTTAACTGTGCATCAGATGGATGTGAAAACAGCTTTTCTAAATGGGGATATAGATGAGGAAATCTATATGGAACAACCTGAAGGGTTTGCTGTCCCTGGGCAAGAAAGGAAAGTCTGTAAATTAGTGAAATCACTATATGGCTTGAAGCAAGCGCCTATGAAATGGCATGAGAAATTTGATGAAGTCGTGTTAGCACACAACTTCAAGATCAACGAATGTGATAGCTGTGCCTATTACAAGGATGACGAGAGCGGTTATGTCATGATGAGATAAAGATCACCTATGTAGGAGAGAAGTGGGGCCGCTTCAAAGGAGAATTGCGAGGCACAATTCTTTAGAAACTCCCGCAGAACCAGGACGATGTTCCATGGCCAAAATGGACATACTCATGAGAACTGAACAAGTCAGAAAGGATATAGTGATAAGTATATCATCGTTTACACAAACGGCCGAACAGTTCAAGGACAAGATCGTCCACTATCTACCAGTAAAGTCGATGTGCTTAATCGAGCGAAGGTTCAAGGAGCATTCTCTACCTATCGTTTGCTATATCTGATCGCGGAAACTATCACCAAAAGTCAAACCCCGTGTCTGTCTGTCTGGTGTGTGCTACTGAAAATCATCAATCTCACCCATGTGGGGGATTGTTGGAAGTTTGTCATTTTGAGCACAAATTTGAGTGAGGCTCGGCTACGTGTTCGTGGCGGGTTATGCTTGGATTATGTTCTCCTCCGAGAGAGCTTTCCAATGCATGTTTATTCACTCAAAATGACTAAGGAATGGATGAGTTGTGATGATCCAAAGTTGCTTCTTTAGTAGTGGAAAAATTGGAAAAGAAACTAGAGTCCCACATAGAAAAGAATATGGGCCTTCCATGGCTTTATATAGTAGAACACTCTTGTAGTGTTTAACTTGTGTTAGTGTGTTATGCTCCACCACCTACGTGCGCGCAGGGGGGTGCAAATTGCGGGATTTCGAGGCAAATCTCGTGGCTTCGCAAGCCTCGGGCTTTTCCGCGTGTGCGACCTGCGGACACGAATGCAGCAAAATCTGGGCCCGAAGAATTACGGACTAGTTTTGCTGAATTTAATTTTCCACTGGGTTTGGGCTCAATTAAATTGACAGAAATTAATTCCGATTTGATTTTGGATTAATTGTTTGGTTTAAATTAATTCGTTTTGATCACGGATTTAATTTATAACCGCGTAAATTAATTAACGCGTTTTAATTATTTACGAAGCGTAGCGCACAAGTCTTGCATTGCCTATATATATTCATTATAGTTTAGGGTTTGCATTCACGAAACATACACAGCCTCTCACGTCCAAAAACCCTAGCCGTGTCGGTGATAGTTCTCAGCCTTGTTCTGGTTCGTCGAAGGTGCTTCTCGCATCGTCAATCTGTTTTATCCTGGGAGGCGATCGTTCATCACATACGGTGAGGGCGAAATACGCTTTAAGGAGACAGTTGCGCACTGGACTCGGATTCTCTTCATATATCCTTCGTTTGAATTCTGTCTCCTACGTTTTGCACACACAAACACTGTTTCTTTTTGCACTGATTGTATAACAATGCTCTATGGCCAAGGCATTCTATATGGATGGCTCCTTGCCTCCAGGGCTTAACTCTTCGTTTGTTTCTTTAATCCCTAAGAAAGATTGTGTTAGGTCCTATAAACTCACTATATAAGTTGATATAGTGATCACAATCAGTAACACAGTGTGACAATATAAGAGATTGAAAACAATAAACTCTTATTCACAAAGCTTGAATGGTTACAAAAACTCTCTCAGTGATTTATATTTTATCACTAAGAGCTGCTAGGGTTCTTAACAATGTACTCGATAACTCAACTCATCTAGAGTAACCCTATTCTGTGTTTATATAGACACAGTTACAAAATCAATCTCTGATTTGATATCCTATAAATCAGCTATGTATTCTATCAATCAAAGATTGCTCCAGTTTTCTGTTTAGTTTCCATAGTCAGCAAATCACTCCTCCGCTTCTATCCTTCCTTGAAGTATATCCGCTTCTGAGCTCTTTCCACGTGTAAACTCTGACGAGTCTTGACTATGTAAACTCTGATCAGACTTTATCAAACTCTGGTCAGACTTTACTAAACTCTGATCAGCTTCCAGCTTAAACTCTGATCACTCCTGTTCTAAAACAAACTTTAAGAACATTAGTAATCATCAATTATATCTAACAATCTCCCCCAACTTGTGCATAAATATGTCATGTGCAAGTTAACAGATAATTGATGATGTCAAAACAGATAAGTCAAATGCAACAGAGTTTAGCTATATAACAGAAAACTTTTAAACCTTACAGATAGTTTTACTCCTTGGCTTCATAGACACCATGAGCTGTCTTTAGATATCCTCTGAAGAGTTCTCTTTCAGCTTCTTCAAGTGCTATGATCATCTGTCTTTTGATCTCTCTTAGCTCTGGATCTGAAACTCCAGTTTGGTAAATTGCAGCTCTGAGATCATAGATCTTGTTTCTTCTCATGTCTCTATCCAGCCTGATATTGTAAGCTTTATCAGACTCTTCATTGAATGCAAGAGTACTGATTCCAGCTATTGTTACTATTTTTGCTGAATTTTTCTTCATCTCAACCAGCTGTCCTTGATGATTGAAGTATTTAGGAATAAAAGGTCCAGCATTCTTGTTTCCTGTAATACCCATCTTTCTTCTGATTTGATCTTTGAGCAGATTGGAGATGTGTTGACATGACTTGTTCTTTACTTGAAATATGTGTGAGACATATCTCAATTCCTCTCAGTGTTTAGCATAGAGATCAGCTTCAATGACTCTAAACACTGTTCCATCAGACATGAAGTAGATAAGGATATTATCACCTCTGTCATTCTTCACCAGTTGGACTGAATCCAGTTTGTCCATTCTTTCTTGCAATGCTCCAGTCTTGGGAGCACAGAGAGATGAGGGGTCTGTTGACATTGATCCTATACTCTGATCAAATTTTTCATATTTAGATCCTAGCCCTCCTTTATCTCTTCCTGCTTTTCGATGAGAGATTGGTTGAATTGAGCCCTTTTCAAAGTTTATCTCAGTCATAAGACTTGGCTTTGCAAAACCTGGCAATGGAGTTGTAGTTGGTTTGAACACAGCTTGAGCCTTGTCAGAGGTTGTGTCTTTCTTTGTTTCCTTATTAACTTGAGCTGTGTCAGAGGTTAATTTTTCTTGTTGTGATTCTGCAACATGAGCTTTGTCAGAGATTGCAGCTTCTGTTTTCTTTCCCTTTACAACTTGATCTTTGTCAGAGGTTGTAGGCTTCTTCTTAACCCAGCCTTTCTCAAGGTGTTCATCTACTTTGCTTTTTCCCTTGGATGTATACTCATCTTCAGAGTATACCTTTTTGACTGGTAAACTCTGATCAGCAACAGTAGCTTCCTTGATCAATATCCCTTTTTCTTTTGGCTTGGTAGTTGATTTTGCAGGCTTTTGAATTTTTCCAGAGTTTATAGCTTCAACATGTTCTTTCTTCAGTTCAGCTTCCTCTGCAGCAATCAACTCCAAATCCAATTTGGCTTCTGGATTTTCTTGTTCAAAAATCAATCTAGCAAGTTCTTCATCAGTCAATGGTTTATCTGATCCAGCCACTGGTTTTTGCTTTGAGCCAGATGTGACATTATGTGTTGGAGCTGGAGCAGACTTTGTGCTTTGCTTAGACTGTTTTAGACTGTCAGAGTTTGAAACTCTTCCACCAGTTGCAGCTTGAAATCTCTTGTTCTTTGTAAAGTCATCCATATCATCATCATCATCATTTTTCTTTCTCTTCAGAGTTTGAGAAGTAGACTTGCATTTGACTGGTGCTACTCTCTCCCCCTTTTTGACATCATCCTCATCAGGAATCAGTATTGAAGTTATCAGAGAAAGTGAAGATTGGATGGCTTCAAGTTGTTTGGTCATAGTAGATTGAGTAGACTCAATGTTTGACATTCTTTGTTCCAGAGTTTGTTGAGCAGTCACCAGCTTTTTCACATCATCTTTCAGAGGTAGTAAGTGCCTTTTCTTATCCATATTTTGAGTTTCCTTGAAACTGGCTACCTCTGTTCTGAGACCATCGATAGACTTAGATGTCTGATCATGAGTAGGATGAAATGTCTTTAGATAAAGAACTGTAGCTTTGAGACTTGACATGACATCAGAGTTTGTGATTTTATTCTCTGCCATAGATAAGAATTCTTCAGCTTTAGTTGGCTCCAGAGAATGCTGGTGGCTCAGCCAGAGTTTATCCCATACTTCAGTTGGTGGATCAACCTGAAGATCCCTGGGAAGTGGCTCAGAGTTTGTGTTCAGAGTTTGCAGCCTAGCATTATATTGGCTGGTAGACTCCCACTTTTGTTGTAGATGTGACAGAGGGACTTCATCATCATTTTCATCATTGTCATCATCTGAACTTTCATCATCCTCATCATTATCAGATGCAGGATTAGCAACTTTCTCAACAGGATCTTGAACAGATTTTTCTTGAGCTTCAGACTGTGATTTACTAGGCTCTTCACCAGCCTTAGCAAGAGACTGCAGTGCTTCCAATGCTATCTTATCAGATTCTTCAACTACAGCATCTGACTTGTAGTTTTCTGGAGCTGTATCATGAACAATGGCACCCTCAGGAATTTTCATTGGAGAATGAGGAATTGGAGTGGAGGGTCCATGATCAGATATTGGAATTTGAGAGTCAGACACTGTTGTCTCAGCTTCAGCTGTAGCTTGTTCCTTGCATATAATTTCCTCATCTACTTCAGATGAAGTAGAAGATGCTGTAGCAGTTGAGAGTGGAACAGCTTGAAGAGGATGCACCATCAGAGCTTGAGATAGATCATCAGGAATTGTAGTGGATGGTGCTTGCTCTTCCTCAATAGTAAAATCTGTGATCTCAGTTATGGGCACCTTTGCCCTCTTAGGCTTGTTTGCCCTTCTTTTGAATCTTGCTGTCTTTGTTTGAGGACTGGCCTGGGAAGCTTCAGAGTTTGTTGCAGGAGGGGCTTCCAGATCTTCATAATCATAGGCGGCAACAAGTCTCCTTCTTTTCTGCTTTGGTGGAGAAGCAGCTTCAGTGTTTACAGCATCAGAGTTTACAGCATCAGTGTTTACAGCATCAGAGTTTGTTGGTTTATCAGATTTTGTCTTTAGAACTTGTGTAGCAACAGAGGTTCTGGTCTTCACAGTGGAGGGATTTTCATCAGACTTTGTAGCCTTTTTAGACTTGGATGCAGAGGATTTGGGTTGTTTAGTGGCTGTAGGATAAATTGGAGGTTGAGGCTGTTGTTGTTGTGGTTGTTGTTGTTGTGGCAAATCCATCCTAGCTCTAACTGGAGCTGGAATTAGAAGGGGCCTCTGAATTGGATACTTCTCATCCTTGGAAATGAGGTCCTTGAACACCCTTTTATGAAGCCTGAATGGCTTGATCTCATCATCAACATTAAACTCCACCTCACCAACAGTGGCATTAAACAATAATTGACAGAATCTTGAGAAATATATGACTTGTCTATTCTCATGCATTCTTTCACC
This sequence comes from Daucus carota subsp. sativus, assembly GCF_001625215.2. Lineage (NCBI taxonomy): Eukaryota > Viridiplantae > Streptophyta > Magnoliopsida > Apiales > Apiaceae > Daucus > Daucus carota. The sequence goes on along the minus strand of NC_030385.2, from coordinate 28,090,457 downwards.
AATATTTCTAAGAACTAATCTACCAAAATCAAAATGAGTAGAGTAGATCAGAGAATACCCAATCTGCAGCATGTCCATGGGTATGGCATCCCAGTTGGTAGACTTCTTCTGAAAGGCCCTTGTGATGCAGTCGAAGAAAAAACTCCATTCCCTTCTGAGCCCTGGACGCTTCAATTGTCCCAATTTTTCGAGTGATTCACTGTAGCCCAGAGCATCCATCATGCTCCTTAGATTTGTGTCTCCATTTGTCATATAGGCTGCACTCTCTGGCATGTTGAATGCCTGACGAACTGTGGCTGGAGTAACAGCATACTCCTCTCCTTCATATGAGAACACAATTGATGGTGATCCATCTGCACCACCATTATCATATTGACCCGTCCTCCAGAAGTTGATGATTTGGCTTCCAGAAAGTCTGGCAGGAGCGGTAAGGGCGGTACCAAGGGCACTCTGTGCCAAGAATTGCTGGATGGGATGATAATCCCTTGGAGCATCGGCTGTGTTGAGAATGGCTGCATGGTTGTTTGGAACAAATTCCACACCTGCAAAGGTAAAAGCTGTAGTGGCCATTAGAACAGAGTTTGTGAAGGAAGGTGTTTGAGAAGGTGTGTAAGAGAAGATTTGAATTGCAGAGAGAAAAGCGTAAGAGTTTGTTGAGAGAGTGTGGGTAGAGATGAAGTGTATAAGTGAACAATAAGCAATAAAATCTGATGTGATAAACTCTTCAGATTTTGTTTAGCTGTACACGCCTGGGTTTTTTGTTCAGCTGTACACCTGTCAGATTTTAACTGGTAGATGAGAGTTAGTGGCATGGAGAAAAGAGAGTAATAATCATGAGCGCAGTAAAACATGTGCAGTTATAAATGCTGATTACACGTTCTCCTATTAAAATGTTTTTCATGTAAACCCACTAACAATACATCCGTTTGGAACACTCTCTTCACATTCTCTGAATATTTGAACTCCTGAAATGTATAAGATTTTAAAAAATCAAGACAAATCCCTCAAATTTTAAACTCTGAGATTTAAAACAAAGAAAATAAATTTCTAAGCACCTCAGAATAAGACATAATGTTTAGAAAATTCATCAAAAAATCTGAGTTTGTTATAAAATCCATAGCTCAATAATGTGCTTGTGAAATAATGTGTGTGATTTAACATATTAAATCAGAGACTAAAGAATTTCACAATTTCGTAATTATAAGGTAGACAAAAATAATTTATTTAAACTCTCAAGACATAGACAACAGAAATACTCTGATGAAGAAATATATAAAATAAACTAACCCCCCCCCCTTTTTTTTTTTAATTCAAGGACGCTTTTCAGTGTAAATGAATCACGACCTTTAAATATAATTGTGCAACAGTATTTCTCCAGTAATCAGAGATTGTGACTGGTCACCATAGATTATAAAATCTTGGCAATTACTTAATACCAGTAACTGTTTGGGTCTTCCCAATCACTGTCATATAGACATCTAAGATCTCAAAGGAGTACCATGCTTATTTGAAGGGGTGTGTATAGCATCAGAGTTTATAATCACTGTCTATTTTACTGAGAGAAAATGCAAATTAATCAGTCTCACTTATAATTAAGATATGTGAAGTAATAGAGTCTCAATGATATCAACATGCATACAGTGTAAAATAGTAGGCACAAAATTGAGATCAAGATTAAATAACTTAACTGAGATTCATGATTACTAATTCAGATCATGCTTCATAGTATCTTCACAGGTTATTTGTCTCAGAGAAATAAAAATGAGATCATTTATCAAGATTCAGAGTTTACAAATATCAGAGAATATCGTCAGAGAATGACGTCAGAGAATGTCAATCAGAGTATAACAAACAGAGTATATCATCAGAGAATGTCATCAGAGTTTAACAATCAGAGTATATCAAGGCAAATTTGTGAGCAATACAGATGGTAATTTGACAATTGAAATTTGAAAGATCTGACCATTATGTTTACTCAGTTCCTGATATCATTCCTAGCTCATTCACCAGCCTAGTGAAGGTTGCTTCACTTAGTGGTTTAGTGAATATGTCTGCTAGCTGCTGTTCTGTGGGAACAAAGTGAAGTTCAATGGTTCCTTCCAGTACATGCTCCCTTATAAAATGATATCTTATACTGATGTGCTTTGTCAGAGAATGTTGAACTGGGTTTCCTGTCATAGCAATAGCACTTTGGTTATCACAATAAATAGGAATTTTAGAAAAGGATAACCCATAGTCCAACAATTGATTCTTCATCCAAAGAATTTGAGCACAGCAGCTGCCTGCAGCTATATACTCTGACTCTGCTGTTGATGTTGAAATTGACTTTTGCTTCTTGCTGTACCAAGAAACAAGTCTTCCACCCAGAAATTGACAACTCCCACTTGTGCTTTTCCTGTCAATTTTGCAACCTGCAAAATCTGCATCAGAGTATCCAATTAGACTAAAATCTGATTCTCTAGGATACCATAATCCCAATGATGTGGTTCCCTTGAGATATCTGAATATCCTCTTTAATGCAATCAGATGAGGCTCTCTTGGATCTGCCTGAAATCTTGCACATAGACATGTGGCATACATTATGTCTGGTCTACTTGCAGTCAGATAAAGCAAAGATCCAATCATTCCTCTATAGTTTGTGATATCCACTGATGCACCAGTATCTTTGTCTAGCTTGGTTGCTGTTGCCATAGGAGTAGTTGCAGCTGAACTGGCTTGCATACCAAATTTCTTCAAGAGATTTCTGGTATACTTGGCTTGATTTATAAAAATCCCATCTTCAGTCTGTTTAACTTGTAAACCCAGAAAGTAACTGAGTTCCCCCATCATGCTCATTTGGTACCTAGACTGCATGAGCTTGGCAAATCTTTGACAGAGTTTAGCATTAGTGGAGCCAAAAATGATATCATCAACGTAGATTTGAACTAAATGCAGATCATTACCATGATTCAAATAAAACAGGGTTTTATCTATGGTACCTCTAGTAAATCCACTTTCAAGAAGAAATTGAGCCAGAGTTTCATACCATGCTCTTGGAGCCTGCTTTAGTCCATAAAGTGCTTTGTCCAATCTGTAGACATAGTCTGGATGCTTTGGATCCACAAAGCCTGGAGGTTGTTCAACATATACCTCTTCATCCAGTTTCCCATTAAGAAAAGCACTCTTGACATCCATCTGGAATACTTTGAATTTCTTGTGAGCAGCATAGGCCAGAAAGATTCTGATTGCCTCCAATCTTGCAACTGGAGCAAATGTCTCATCATAATCAATACCTTCCTGTTGTGAATACCCTTTTGCCACAAGTCTTGCTTTATTCCTTGTAATGACACCTTCACTATCAGTTTTGTTTCTGAAAACCCATTTTGTACCAACTATGGATCTATCTTTTGGTCTTGGTACTAGGGTCCAGACTTTGTTTCTCTCAAACTCATTTAGCTCTTCTTGCATTGCTTGAATCCAGTCAGCATCTTGAAGAGCTTCCTCCACCTTTTTAGGTTCTGTTTGTGACAGAAAGCAATGATGTAAACACTCATTTGCTGTAGCTGTCCTTGTTTGCACACCTGCTTCTGGATTTCCAATTATCAAATCAGGTGTGTGAGATTTTGTCCACTTCCTAGCATGTGGAAGTTGACCATTTTCATCATTGGATCCTCCCCCTTGATCCATGCTCTCTTGATTCTGTTGATTATTCTCTGTAGCTCCCCCTACAGTTGTGCTATCAGAGTTTGAATCAGTATTCTCTGATGAGTTTGAGTCAGCATTCTCTGATGAGCTTGAGTCTTGAGTAGAGTCTGAAACATTTTGATGCTCCCCCTCAACATTTGCTTCATCATCATAAACTTGTAAAGTTTCACCAGAGTTTGCTGTAGTTTGGTCACAGTCAGAGTTTGACTGTTCATCAGAGTTTGTTGAATCAGAGAATATTTCTTCATTCTCAAAATGCAGTTCTTCATGATCATCCATATCTGCTAAACCCATGATTCTCTTGTCATCAAAAGACACATGTATGGATTCCATGATCACCTTGGTTCTTAGATTGTAGACTCTGAAGGCCTTTGTTGTCAGAGGATAACCTACAAAAATACCTTCATTAGCTTTTAAATCAAACTTGGTAAGCTGTTCTGGATGAGTCTTCAATACAAAGCATTTGCACCCAAATATATGAAAGTACTTCAGATTTGGCTTCTTTTTCTTCACCATCTCATATGGGGTCTTGCCATGCTTATTAATCAGTGTTGCATTTTGAGTGAAACAAGCTGTTTGAACAGCTTCTGCCCAGAAATAAGTAGGTAATTTAGCCTCATCAAGCATAGTTCTGGCAGCTTCTATAAGAGTCCTGTTTTTCCTTTCAACTACACCATTTTGCTGTGGTGTCCTAGGTGCAGAAAATTGTTGTACTACACCTCTTTATTTGCAGAACTCTTCCATTGTTGAATTTCTGAACTCAGTTCCATTATCACTTCTAATGATCTTTACTTTGTCTTCAGATCCATGGTCCAGTTGCTTCACATGATCCATCAGATGCAAAGCTGTTTCATCTTTAGAGTGAAGAAAATATACCCAAGTGTATCTGGTATACTCATCAACAATGACAAGAGCATATTTCTTCCTTGCAATGGATGGTACATTAACTGGTCCAAATAGATCAACATGTAGAAGATAATATGGCTTCTTTATTGAGAATTCAGTCTTGCTCTTGAAGGATGTTTTTCTCTGCTTGGCCTTTTGACATGAATCACATAGACCATCTGAAGTGAGTAGTGATTCAGGGAGTCCTCTCACAAGCTTTTTCTTTATAAGCTCATTTATGGAGTTGAAATTGAGATGTGAGAGCTTCTTGTGCCACTTCCAACTTTCTTCTGCAGAGATTCTTGTAGACAAGCAAATTGCTTTTCCTTCAGAGTTTGTAGGCAAGTGGATTTCATAAATATTTCCATGTCTGTGAGAAATCACTGCCACCTTGCCTGTTGACTTGCTTACTATCTCACTGTGTTCTTCATAGAAATCAACATGATATCCTCTGTCACAGATTTGACTGACAGAGAGTAAATTGTGTTTCAGCCCTTGTACAAGAGCTACATTTGATATGATGACATTTCCAAGATTGATGTTGCCATATCCCAGAGTCCTTCCTATGTTGCCATCTCCATAAGAAACACTTGGGCCAGCTTTCTCCACAAACTCTGACAGCAGGGCCTTATTTCCAGTCATGTGTCCTGAACATCCACTGTCCAAGACTAGAATATTCTTCCTGTTGCCCTTAGCAGTAGATTCAGAGTTGTTGTCAGTGTTTGCCATCAGAGCATAATTGACTTCTTCTTCTGAATCAGATGTATCTGTCCAGTTTCCTTTCTTGGTGATAAAGGCTTTTTCTTTTTCCTTCTTGGCTTTCTTGCATTCAGATGCAAAGTGACCCTTTTCACCACAGTTGAAACAGGTATACTTGTCAGCTTTTCCAGCTTTCCCTTCCTTGCCCTCATTCTTCTTGAAGTTCTTCTTATCATAAACTCTGTCAGAGTTTCTGTCTTTCCTTGAAAAACTTTTGCCTTTGTTGAACTTTTTGTAGGCCAACTTCTTGAAGCTTTTCACCATCAATGCTGCTAACTGCATCATCTCATCATCACTTTCTTCAGAGTCTGAGGGAACATCAGAGTTTGAGTCATCAGAGTTTGATGACTCAATGTCAGACTTTGTGACATGAGCTTTTCCTTTGCTCTTAGCAGCTTCCTCTTGAACTTTCAGAGCAATAGACTTTGATTTTCCTCCATGACGTTTGCTCCTTTGCTCCATCTCAAGTTCATAAGTCTTCAGTCTTCCATAAACATCATCAAGAGACATTTCTCCAAGATCAAGATTGTCTCTTATTGTTGTGACTTTCAAATCCCATTTTTCAGGAAGAGCCAGAAGGAATTTGAGGTTTGAGTCTTCAAGATCATATTCCTTGTTCACCAGAGATAAGTCATTCAACAGTTTGACAAATCTGTCATACAGATCTGTCAAGGACTCACCAGATTTTGAGTCAAAGTGCTCATACTCCTGTGTAAGGATTGTTTTTCTGTTTTTCTTTATGGCCTGAGTTCCCTGACATCTGGTTTCCAGAGCATCCCAGATTTGTTTAGCAGTTTTGCACCCAATCACCCTATTAGACATTGCATTATCAAGGGCACTGTGCAGAAGGTGTTTTACCTTTGAGTCTTTACCAATTGACAAGATATCCTCAGGGGTATAATCTTTCTTTTCTTTTGGAACCATCTTCTGAGGTTCATCTGCAAGCCCAACAGAGAGCTTGGTGGGCATATGTGGTCCATCGTAGATCCTGTCAAGGTATTCTGGATCAACAGAGTCTAAGAATATGATCATTCTCTCTTTCCAGACTAGATATTCAGATGCCTTAAGGATTGGAACTCTAAAAGATGAAGCTTGTGATTTTTCAGACATGATTGTGATTAAGATCTCACTGTAGTTATCTTAACAGACCTGGCTCTGATACCACTTGTTAGGTCCTATAAACTCACTATATAAGTTGATATAGTGATCACAATCAGTAACACAGTGTGACAATATAAGAGATTGAAAACAATAAACTCTTATTCACAAAGCTTGAATTGTTACAAAAACTCTCTCAGTGATTTATATTTTATCACTAAGAGCTGCTAGGGTTCTTAACAATGTACTCGATAACTCAACTCATCTAGAGTAACCCTATTCTGTGTTTATATAGACACAGTTACAAAATCAATCTCTGATTTGATATCCTGTAAATCTGCTATGTATTCTATCAATCAAAGATTGCTCCAGTTTTCTGTTTAGTTTCCATAGTCAGCAAATCACTCCTCCGCTTCTATCCTTCCTTGAAGTATATCCGCTTCTGAGCTCTTTCCACGTGTAAACTCTGACGAGTCTTGACTATGTAAACTCTGATCAGACTTTATCAAACTATGGTCAGACTTTACTAAACTCTGATCAGCTTCCAGCTTAAACTCTGATCACTCCTGTTCTAAAACAAACTTTAAGAACATTAGTAATCATCAATTATATCTAACAGATTGTCCCCTTATGGTAACGGATTTTAGGCCAATTAGCCTAATCAACTGCTCTCTAAAAATCCTGCTCAAATTGTTGGCGACAAGATTAGGCAGAGTTCTTCCCAACATTGTTTCAGAAGAACAATTTGCTTTTGTGAAGGGTAGAAACATCTCGTAAAGTGTCCTAATTCTTCAAGAAGTGGCTCACAGTTTAGAGAAAGGGGAAGCTGATGGATTGATATTAAAGCTTGATTTCGAAAAAGCTTTTGACTCTGTTAGTTGGACTTTTCTTTTCCAAGTAATGGACAGCTTTGGCTTTGGTAGTCGATGGCAAATGTGAATTGACAAAGTTCTCAAAACATCTAAAGTTTCAATCCTTCTGAATGGGAGCCCAACTAATGAATTCAATATTGAACGAGGTCTCCGTCAGGGAGATCCTCTCTCCCCTCTTCTTTTCAACTTAGTTGGCGAGGTTCTTCATCTCATGTTAACAAAGGCTGAAGCCGTCGGTCTAATCTTTGGCATATCCCTAGGAACAGGCCCTTCCATATCTCATATTCTCTTTGCGGATGATACTGTTATCTTCTAGACAGCAGTTAAAAATCGTGTAAAGGTATACATATCGTTCTTCTTCTCTTTGAGGTTCTTTCAGGTTTGAAAATCAATTATTCAAAGAGCAGTGTGTATTCGAGCAAGAGGTCTCAGTCTCTAAAAAATTCTTTTGCAAATTTTCTTGGTTGTTGCTGTGGGGAGTGGCCAATGACATATTTAGGACATAAACTTAACTCCTCTCAAAAAACTAAAATCTTTTGGCGTCCTCTAGTCAAGAAAGTGAAGCTGAAATTAAGTCTTTGGAAGGAACGAATACTCAACAAAATGGGGAGAATAGTGTTGCTCAAATCGTCCATAAATAGCCTTCCCCTATATTGGATGAATTTAGCAAAAATCCCCAAAGGCGTGGTAAATGAGATTGATCTTCTACGAAGAAGATTCTTTTGGAAAGAGAATGCTAAGGGAGGCGCTCAGATTAGGAAAATGCACTCTGTTAATTGGAGGGTTATCCGCCAACCCAACGACCATGGTGGTCTAGCTTTGCAATCCCTCCACGACCGCAATGTGATTTTGTTGGCTAAATGGCTTTGGAAACTTAAAAAAGATCGTGTTAGTCTCTGCTCAAGAGTTCTAATCGAAAAGTATGGGGAAGATCTTATTGATAGTATCTACTCAGGAACTCTAAGGCTCTGTTCACTTCACTTGAATGGAATGCTTTTGGGCTGAATGGAATGGTCATTCCGGGCTGAATGAATAATTAACTTGTTTGGTTGGGCCAACAGAATGGAATGAGTTATCCAGGTCCATTCCTTCTGGGCTAAAAAAAATAACAACTCATTCCTTTGAAAACATGCGGTACAGAGCCATTCCCTTGTCAAATTAAAATGTCCAAGACGATCGACTCTCTGCCCTAGCCCCCGGCGATTGTTCTCTCCGGATGCTATCTCTCTCTCCGAATAGAGTGCTCTCTCTCCCGATTAGCTCAATTAGCTGTCTAGCACTCACTCTTTCTCTCAATTAGCTCCCTCTCTCTCTCTCTCTCTCTCTCTCTCTCTCTCTCCCCCACTCTCTCTGATTCAAAAATATGTTTGAGAATTTGTATGTTGATTTTGATTATGTATGTATTGTCGATAATATGTCTGTATTGAGGATTTGAGGTGCTGTATATTTATAATTTTTCTGCTAATTTGTATTTGTAATTCTGTGATTGGAAATGTATTTGTAATTCTCTGATAATTTTTTAGGAGACTAGATATAATCTACTTGATTTCATCAAAATTAAGAATAATTTCATAATAATTTGTATTTGAGAATATTCTTGCTTGGTGAAATTGGATGGAACCATATGGTAGCATATGAAAAACTGTGGATGTTTGTGCGTTTTCCCGCTAATCTACCACTGTTTTAGAGCTTGGTTAACACTGTTTTAGGCTTATAAAAGAATTTTTTACCCATGGTGTTATTATCCCAGTTCGACGATTATTGCAAAATCATGGTGTGTAAGATTTTTTACCTCTAAATATAGAAGAGGTTCCGAAGTACACTATTTTGTTTGTGCAAGTTACAAGAAAATAATAATAGCTGCAATGCACGATGAATGCAATGGGTTGTTATAGTGTCACTTTTTTGGTTGTTTCTTCCTATGTTTTATGTTGAATCATCCATCCTGCTTACTGTCTCAAGACATAGTAACTATGAAGAGGGTACTATGTGAATGTCTACTATCAAGTGGTACATATTATCTGCACAATAAAATACCTGTAGTTGACAAATATTATCTGCACATATTGTTGAGAATATATACATAGTTCACATAGAAAACCCATATAGCCTTGGTTCTTAAAACTCAATTGCTCAAGTTCTGACATAATACCTAGCAATCTTATTGTCATGTTTTACCTAGCAATACACACACACACACACACACACACACACTCTTGTATCACATGTTAAGTGACACTATAATTTTTAGCTGGTCAGCTTAATCAAGTGGTAAAGTATAGCGTGTTAGAGACTTCTTAATATCTAAATACTGAGTTTAGCACAGACATCCTAGGCTTTGGAGATCATGAATTACTGATAATTGTGCTGAGCTGATCTATTGAGGTCCATTTGATGTTATTGCTATATGGCACCTCTAATATCTGCTCCCAGCTTCAAAACTAAAAATAAGCCTTTTTTTTCTCTTTCCATTTGGTTTTGACAATGTTGATGCTAAATGAACACAGTAAACTAAACTGGGAGCTGCTGATGTTTTAATTTGGTAAATGTATTTTGATGGACAACTTGTGAACTCTGTGTCCTGAAAAACATCAAGTATCCAGTTAAATATATGTGTTAGCAAATCTGACTATGCTTTCTGTCTTCGTTGTTTACAGACATGGAATCGAATACTGATACTATCATGGACGTGGAAAGAGGTGCAGGGAGAAACAAAAGGAAGTGGTCTGAAGAAGAAGATGAGAAATTGGTCGAGTCTCTTATAGAACTTGTGAACAATGGAGCATACAAAGCTGACAATGGTTTCAAGCCGGGATATCTTGGATTTCTGGAAAACTCATTGAGCGTCAAACTACCAACTTCAGGCCTCAAGGGGAAGCCACATATCGAGTCTCGAATAAAAACTCTCAAGAAGGATTTTAATATGGTTTATGACCTAAGATATGGAAGCACATCTGGTTTTGGCTGGAATTCTGAAAATCAACTGGTCACGGCATCAAGAGATGTATGGGCTGAATATGCCAAGGTAAATTTCTGTTTTACTCTTAACTTCGTGCCTTGACTTGTTCATATACTTGGTGTGTAATTTCTCGTAATCAGGATTGATATTGATATTGTCACACTAAGTAAAGAAAGCATAATAGTGTACTGTAACTGTAGTGTGCTTAATATCCAGCTAGTTTTACGACAGCATTTCTTAAAAATTAAAATATTCAAGTATGATTGCATTTTAAATACATCCGTAAAATAATTTGAACTATAATTTTTGCTCTATTCTACTAGGACTCTACGCATTGGGTATCCCTACCATGGCAGATCTTTAGAAGAGACTCATCCTGTGTCAAATCTTTTCGTTGAAATTTGGGCACTTTTACCTAATTTGAGCAGTCATTCTGTGTCTGTTTTGCCGATCTATAAATTTTTATTGGTGTCAGACCTTTGTTGAGCCAATGTAGGTCAGTAGTGAGACTCATAACTGCTGAACAGTGCAAATCTGATATATTAGTATGTCACAAATACTGCAGGATTAATTAGAAAATCCCCAGAAGCATGACATCCCATCACTTGCTCCTGGAAATTAGAAGAACCTAAAGACAAGAATTGACAAAAATATTAACTGGTAGAAACAGACTCACATCCTCTCCAATACTTATGTAGGCTATAATTAATTTAGACAAGTCGACAACTTAAGCATAGTCAGCAGCCAATTTTTCTAATTTTTTCAATTTTGGTTTCAAATAGATGCACTTCTCTGCCTATGTGTTTTCATAGACATAAGATTAGTATATTTACATATCATCCACTTCTCTGTCTATGTAAATATAGTATCCACTTCTCTGTCTATATGGTTTGCATGTTTATCATTCTTTATATTAATATGGTATCTTTAACTAATGGTTGCAGTCTCATGTTGGGGTTTTGAAATGGAGAAGCACACCATTTCCATTTTTTGACGATCTTGCAATAATCTTTGGCAAAGATAGAGCAACTGGTCATAATGCTGAAAGTGCAATGGAGACGGAAGAAAATATTAATCTAGAAGAAGCTGCTCAAGGAAAGAATGATGATTCGAGTATGCAAGCATCTGATGAGTCTACTTCTAGAAGGAGTTCAAAAAGGAAAAAGTTTGATGCTGAACAAATGGCTGAGGTGATGTATAATGCTTCTAAAATGATAGCGGCTGAGTTTGCAAATTCAACTAAAATGATGGCAGCTGAATTTGCGAGTTCCACCAAGCTGTTGATTGCTGCAGAAACTGATAGGTTGGAGAAAAAAGAAAAGCTAATGGATGAGTTGTCAAAGATATCTGACATTGATGTTGTGCAAAGGTTCAAGGCTGCAAAGAAGATAGCTGATAGTGAAAATTTGATGGTTTTATTTTTTGGAGCATCGGATGCAGAGAAGAAACAACTTGTGGATGCTATACTTGCCCGTGAAATATAAGCATTACTGCACTTATTTATAAACTTATGAATGTTTCGAGACTTGTCGATTTTTATTTTGTACTTATTTGATGAAGTTCAATTTAGAATTTTGTATCATTTTGTCTTTAGTTAATTGCATTTATTTTGTTGATTGGTTTTTTTTTTCAAATTAAAACTAACAATTGGGTTTTACGGTGATTAAATTAAATATGACTTCCATTATAATTAAATTAAAAATTAGAGAGTACTTTAGAAAAGAGCTTAAAATAGATATCATTAAATAATTTAAAATTTTTTTTTGACTAATTTCATTCCATTCCATCCTAAATTCTAAATATTTGAACAAGTGAACAAGGGAATGGAATGACCATTCCTTTCCCATTCCATTCCCATTCCATTCCTTTACCCATTCCATTCCAACACCATTCCATTTATGCGAAGTGAACACAAGTGGTAGAGTTAAGACCTTATCAAATTTTGTTAAGGACTTAACAAAAATCCCTGGAAAATTTAAAGACCAAATATGGGACCATGCTCATTTCAAGTGGTTAGTGAAAGATGGGAATACAACTCGTTTTTGGACGGATTGGTGGGAAGGAAATGCTTCCTTGAGTTCACGATATCCAGGATTGTTCGAAATATCACAACTAAGGTATATCTCAGTCAGAGAGATGTCTAACAGATCGAATTCCCCTGAATTTGAAACCCTCTGGACTCGTAATTTAACTGGGTATGAAGTTTTGCAATGCCAGGAGTTGACTGACATTCTAAGCTCAATTAAATTTTCCCCTACAGCTGATCAATTTTCTTGGCATGGAAGTACCACTTTCCCTTCCAAAATCTGCGTAGAAAAGATGTTCACTTATACACCGATCCCTGGTCCGTGGGATCAATTGTGGAAGATTAAAGTCCCTCCGCGTATAAGATTCTTTTTGTGGCAATGTGCTCGCAACATTCTCCCATCTCTTGCTTTTCTTAGTAAACGGAATATTGTCCATAATTCTATATGTATGAGATGCAAAGCAGAGGAAGAGACTCAAGAACATATTCTTTGGAAATGCCGTTATGCTGAGGAAGTTTGGAATATGAGCAGCATCTGGTTGGATACCAAAGTTTCACTGCCAGGAGGATTCAAGATGGAGACTCTCTTCAAAAATAAGTCAGCAAAAAATAAAGAAGGACTTCATATTTGCTTTGTTGCCGTGTTGTGGACATTATGGCGGTCTAGAAACTCTCTTGCTTTTGAGAAGAAAACTTTGACAGTTTCCCAGGCTATCCACCTTATAAAAACTTACTTCATTTGGATGGGCCAAAAACTGCAACTATGCTTCAGAAAGTTTAATCAACATTCGGTGGACCAGTCCGCTAGCAGCTATAGATTCTCATGGAAAAAAGAGATTACATAACCTTCTCAACCATTGCTTCCATATGGTAGATTTCATAGGCATTATAGATGGGTCTTGGAAAATGAAGGATAATTGCATTTCAGCGGGGATTGGTGGTTTTGTGCTTAACAAATCAATGAAGGATAATTGCTTTCGAGACAGAGCTGGAAAGTTTAAATTTTTTACTCAGAACTTTTGCCACTAGCGCTCATAATAAATCAAGCTTGGCAGTGTTTATGGACTCAAGCTCTCTGATCCATCAAATTCATGTAAGCAGGCTTAACCATAGTGGGACAGTAAGAAATTGGGCTCAAAAATATCAAGCTGTGTACATCTCTAGAGAATTAAATTTCATAGCAGACCATTTAGCTAAGGAGGGGAGACAGAGGTTCACAATGCTAGCATCCTGGCTCAGTTAATAACAGCATTAATTAGTGAAGGTTTTTAATATCTGAGGCTGTTGAGACAAGCAAAAGGAATAATACTGAGGGATTTGCAAATCTTACGAAAGTCATAGCTCATAAGGGGATTGGTCTAATGTGGCTTGAGTTAATTCGTTCAGTGATATGGTAACTCCTTCTTGCATGGCTCACTGCTGTTAGAGTCTATAGTAGAACTCTCAGTCAGCCCTAATTCTAGTATTTTAAGTTCTGGTGTCTAGTTTCAGTCCTGCTGTTTTGTTGTTGTCAGTTCTTGTGTTTGGTAGTTGCTGCGTTTGGCCTGGTTTCTTTGTGTTTTAAGCCTGGAGTTAGCCCCTTTTCAGATGGGTTTAGTTTTCTCCCGGCTCCCTCCTGATGTACTAAATTGCTGCCTTAATATATAAATTCGAATTATCAAAAAAAAAAAAATCACTGCAATACCAATTGCATCCCAAACATAAGCACCCAATTGTATATACTAATACTAAACTGATAATTTTAAGTTTCAAGTGACCAAGTAATTGGTAATGTTTTTTTTTTTTTTTTTTTTTTACTCAAAGTATATTTAGGTAATGTTTAAATTTACTAAATTGAGGATGGTTGTTGGCAGATTCAGTTCACTGCTGATGTATTTTACTATGTTGTTTCGATATTTTTATGGAGATTATAAACTGTGTTGACAGTAAACAGAGAAAGTTATTGGACTAGTACAAAACTTCAATTTAGGTCATGCTAGAAAATGGAGAAAATGTCAAGTTGTATCTTCATACATGATTAGAAGGTCAAAAGCTTGAATGGAGATATTACTATTTTTCCGTAAAGATGCGGTGCCGAAAATAAATACTCTGGCATTTCTAACTAAAGCCTTACATATAAAGATGCAGCCATGAAATGACATGCCATCAGGCATCATATGTGCATCTTAAGTAGCACTTGCTTTTTGTTTGAAGGAGTAACACAAATCTGAATACCTAATATAAGTGCTGCTGCTAAAGTTGACTTGTACCTTGATGTTTCCCGATGAAGGTGTAGCAACAAAGGATTTAATACTTAATAGCGCCTCTGTGGTGGAGCTTCAGCAACACTCACACGGATTTGTCTACCCTCAAGGTCCTGAATGCATTGAAATTAATAAGAGAGGAAAAGACATCACGAAGTGATCATAGAATTTTTGTGCTACTACTCGTTAAACATGGTTTCCGAAGTCTAGTCTTTGCAAACAAGCATAGCCATATGCATTTGCAAAATAAATGACTAGCTCACTGTCAGGAAGTGCTAGACATAAAAATTGCAAGGAGATTGATGATACTAGGTAAAAAATAAATAGAAATTTAAAAGAAAATACTTACAACTCCGTTCAGATTATCAATAGCACGGTTGACCTCATTAGATGAACCATAAGTCACAAATCCGAATCCCCTTGATCTACCAGTCTCTCTGTCGTAGACCACCTTTGCATCCACAACCTTCCCTTGCTCGCTGAACAAGGTTTCAAGTGCAACATTATCAACATCCCAAGAAAGGTTACCAACATATAGCCTGTTGGTGTTATCGAAACTTCTGCCTCCGCCGCCGCCGCCGCCAGCACCACCCCTGGGTGCTCTGAAAGAGTTCTCTTCTCTGGGAGGAGGAGGTCCAAAATTCACCCTCAATGCTCTGCCTTCAATTTCCTGCCAAGTGCAATGGATTTTGTTTTATGAGAAATGATAATCAATCACAAAACAGAATAAAATATACAGTCTTTCTGGTGTGGTTTAACTTACATAACCATTGAACTGCTGAGCAGCTGCCTCTACTTCCTGAACAGTTGACATAGTCACAAAAGCAAATCCACGACTTCTTCCTGTGATTTTGTCATATATAACCTACAAAGTTTACAAAGTTAGTCAATCAACAAGCTGTATACATCATATGCACCTCTTAGCATACACGCCCACCAGAACCAAACTGATACCTCAATCAAAACACTTGGTATTGTATTAGACTAAGAATATAATTAAACCAGTACAATATAAACCAGAAATCGAGTTGCCTGCATTTATACCCCTATGACTACAAATAGCTATATGCAAACACATATAATTATGTATTGACAACCTAAACTGGTTCCAGATTATATTAATTTAAATCAAAGAGTTTAAACTCTTATTTGTATATAGGTGTGACACATGAATTTGAAAGGAATGTAATGAGACTTGAACTATACCACGATAAATATTTAAATATTCCAATCCTCCCCACATTACATTCCTAACAACCTAAACTAGAGCACAACTCCCCCAATTTTAGAATGAATGCTCCATTCTCCATCCTTCATTGTCTCCCTTTATTCACTCAATTCCGCTTCATTCTCCCCAACCAAACACAACAGTACTACACAATAATTAGCATCTTCAAGAGTAAATTGCTCAGCCTGTAGTTAAATTACACATTTTACTATAGTTTCTATAAAGAATCACTCAACCAACACAACTGCATAACATACAAACGCATACAAATTACGATAATCTTTAATATGAACTAAAACACGGAAAAGCATCAACCTTTAATAACAAGACACAAAACCCAGAATTAAAAACCCAAACTTGAGCACAAACATAAAGTACCTCAACCATTTCCACAGTGCCAGCACGGCCAAACAAGCCAGCAAGAACCGCACTATCACAATTGAACGGCAAGTTACCCACAAACAGCTTGAGGTCAGGCGAGAAGCTCCTGTTATCCTCCTCTTCATCTTCATCCAAGTCAGAGGAGAAAGTAGTAGTATCCTCATCAATAGCAACTCTCAACCTCGAACACGAGACAGGCTTAAAGACTTTAGTGTTGGAAGAAGATATGGATAAGGATAAGGTTGAGCTGAAAATCTTGGGGAAAAAAGGAATGAAATTCAGGTTTGAAGAGTTGAGGGGAGTCTTGGGAGAGAGGGAGAGGAAGTGAAGTGAAGAAGCATTAGTAGCTGAGACAGACATTTTGAGGGAATTGTATGAAGATAAAGAGAAGAAGGGGTTGAAGATAGAGAGAAATGAGAAGGAGGGTTGGCTGCTGGTTCTGCTGGTATGAATTATTGAAGGGGTGTAGAGATGGTTATATAGTGGACAAGTGAAGGGAAGGGATAAGAGAGGTTTTAAAAGAGAAAACAGCAAGTTGGAGGGAGGGAATTAGGGCTGCATCATCATGTTCAACTTTCATTTTTACTTGCTCCATTTTGATGGATTTTAACACTCTGTAAAATTATAAAATATGACAGTTTTACATGTTCATATATTAAATAATGTTAAATTAATACATCAAATAATGTGATAATTTCAACCTTATTTTTTATATGAAACATTTGTTTATATTTATTCTTATAAGAGGAAGAGAATGATATTGAAGTGAAAGCAGTTGAAAATGTTTGTTATATTTATAAATAATAAATTGATAGTATCTAGATATTTTTTTAAATTGAGAGCAAGGCAGAAGATGGCTATTTTACATTTTTAAAGAGTTTTTAACAATCTAGTGGTGTCACAATTTTACACATTTTTTTAAATTTGAAATTTAGAGTTTGTTTGAATAATTTTTCGAAGATGTTCAGGTAGTAGCAACTAGCAACGATACACATTTTGGAGTGTTGTTCAAAGTTATATTGTTCTTACAAAAAATGTAAAAAAAAGTATTGCAAAATTGAGATAAGCTTTTTTGAAAATTAGATGATCTGCTTTTTTCAAAATTAACTTGAAAAAAAATTAGCAAATGATTATTAACGCAACAGCAATACCAAACACCGCAACAAAAATACCAAACACGGCAGCCAGAGACAAAACTGAGTGAAGTAGTTTTTACCATAGTTGCCTCAAAGGAGAAGACATCGAATGGTTAATAAAAAGAATGAACTGCATAGCATATAGAAAAGACCAAGAACAAGCATCAGAACATACTTAACAGAGATTATGAGCGCGAATCAGAAGCAACCTAATTTAAACAAGACTACAAGAAGATTATTGTAATGACATTGTGAAAATTTCACAAGGGTTTAAGACTTTTTGCCAGTAGAACTGTAAAAAGCACTATACGTCTATACTCTTTGCAAATATCCGCAATCCCGTTCATGTCCGCTACAGTAGGGGTAAGCTATTACACAAACACACCCATCACACGGTTACAGGTGCTGGACTTTTAAGCATTAGGTGTTAAAAATTAAAAATAAGTCCCATAAAATTTTATACTTAAATTTCATGTCAGCCCCAAAAAATTGCTGCACGGTGGTATAGGGGTGCATATATCAGTAACTATATGAACTATACAGCCTCTGCTAAAAGAACTATGGATGGAACATCAATAACATACTGACATTTGACCATTCAATATAGCTTTTACTGAAAGTCTGAATTGTCCTTCTTAAAATATATACAGCAAAGAGTGTTAAACTCTAATTAAAGGAATTTTTTCAAGAGATATAAGACCTGGTAGACTTACAAAAGAAAATACAAAAAAAGACCTGAAGTCTTCTAAAAGAAACCTCAGGGAGCTTAGAACAGTTCCTAAATGGTAAAATGAATTAATGAGAACAGATGCAAGAAACTTCATAAAGCTCACATACTGCAATGCCCGCCAACTAAACTATCTACAATTGAAACCAAACATACTGCAATGCTTAGCTGCTGCAAGTTTGTAATGTCCGTAAAACTGCAAGAAACTTGGCTTATTTTTCTTTATACTTGCATATGATTAAGAAGGTTATATGAAACACAAATATACACATGTGGTGAAAAATAAATTAGCAACTACAGTTAACAGCAAAATTAGTGTAGCTCTAGACGCACATACAGTTTAATGAAGAAGAGAAAAAACAAATAGTTTGAGGCATATGTTACTCCGATTATATTCAGTTATTCACTACATGCAGTTTCTGAAAAATGATCATAACCAATATATCAAACACAAATATCACTGATATTTAGGTCCAGTAATCAAAAGGATGACGCCTACTGCCTACATATTGAATATAACTTCTCATCTGAAAAGACAAAAATTTAATTTATAGCTGTGAGTACTAGTTCCACTTCACAAGATCCCATATGAAAACAGTTGATTTATGTTGCAGTATGCAACCAAAAACAGAAAACTAATTCTTCTAAAAATCCTCAGCTACAGCATTTCGAAGATTTACCAGGAAAACTTTAGAAATGAGTTCAATGGAAAACAAGAATACATTAAATCATATCTTGTGCCACTTATTCTGTTGCTGACAAAATCTTGCCACACCCTAGGGAGAAACTTAGCGAATGAAGCTGTTACCTTTAAACAGAAAAGACAAATTTAGACTGTGATGTTAAGAAGCCATGGCTTCTAGCTTCTTCCCTTTCTTGCTTCCAGTTGTTTTATTCTTACCCTTGATCATCCTCGAGAGGACATCTGCTTGTTTTGTGTTACCCTGCTCGTTGAGGCTCTTAATCAGTTCCTCACAGCTACTCCAATCTGTGTTACCCCCTTTCTCCATTATTTTACATAAGATGGAATACGCATTGAGAGTCTTCCCAGCTGTTAACAATGAATCTAGCACCTTCTCGTAGCTTGAAAAATCAATGTTACAATCTCTTTCCAAACAAAAATCTACAAGCTTTAAAGCAGCAATGGTCTTTCCTTTTTCACACAGTACAGATAACAGACTATCCACATCAGGCACACATCCGCTATGCAGAAGCAGTTCAATTCGTCCAATGGCTTCCTCAACATGACCCCTCAGGAGTAAAGCTTCCAATATCTTGGCAACTACATCCATGTGCTCTTTCACCCCCTTGTCTAACATAGCTTGCATGACACGACTTGCTGTCTGGACCCTTCCATCTTCAAACAAACTCTCCATCACTGACCTATATAAAGATGAGTCAGGCAGATGTCCATTTTCAATCATACTATCCAGAGCCGATTTAGCATCAGCTGGTTCACCTTTCCTCAAGTAGCTCTCAGTGAGCAGCTTATATGCACTGGCTTCTGAAGGGATTTTTCTCCTAATCATGATCTTTGTAAGTTCAAAGGCAGAATCAGGATTCCCTTCCTTCGAGTGACCACGGATCAGATTGTTAAAGGCAATTGGATCCTGGACACCCACTTTCATCAATTGCCGGAACAGAGTTTCAGCTTTCTTAGTTTTTCCATTGTTGCAGAGGTACTCAATCATGGGGTTGTAAGCAGTAGGCTCCATATCCAACACACTTTGTTGCCCCAATATAACTTCCTTCTCAATGAGCTTATCCAAGAAGTTTACAGCCTTATCATAGACACCAGCCTTGCAAAAATGCTCAATTAAAACACCATAATGTCCAGCCTCAGTTGGAATGCTCAGTCTAATCATTGCTTTAAGCACATCAGCAGCTGCATCCAAATCACCCACCTCGCACTGACTCAACATTAGCCTTTTGAAAATGGAATTATCTGTGGGAGCAATGTACTTTGCCGCCATCTCTTTCAAAACTGCCCTAGCCTCAGACATCTTCTGGGCCTCACATAACCCTGGCAACAAAGTTGAGTATGTAATAGCATTTGGCTTCAGACCAAAATTTTGCATTTCTCCAAAAATATCCAACCCCTTGTCAAATTGGCCAGTCTCTACATACCCTTTAATCATGGTGGTATAAGTAATTACATTAGGAACTATATCTCTTCCCTTCATCTCCGCAAAATATTTCTCAGCTTCCTCCACGTTCTTAACCCTATAATACCCATTAATCATAGTATTGTAAGTAACCTCATTAGGTAAAATCTCCTTGCTTTTCATCTCCTCAAAGAACCTATTCGCAGTCTCAACCCTTTTCGAAAGGAAGAAACCCCAAATCATAACATTATAAGTATGAACTGTCGGAACTATCCCTTCCCCCGACATCTTATTAAAATATCTTTTAGCCATCATATACCTTCCCCGCCTCATTATCACCTTAAACAAAGTATCATAAGACTTAATAGTCCTCGGAACCCCCAATTCCGACATTTTCTGAAACAACTTGACACTCTCCTGAACAATGCCCGCCTTACCATAACTATCAATCAACATAACAAAAAGTTCCTCATCCCACTCAACACCCTTCTTAGGCATATCTAACAAAATACACCTAGCATGATTAAGCTTTGATGCACGTCCTATAATCTCAATGATCTTACAATGCGTCACATAATCATGCTTAAACAACCCCGCACGCTCAACCCACCGAAAGAACTGAAGCGCGTGCTCCGCATTTCGAGCACCATGCAACACATTATAAACCAAGTCATGATCAAATTGAGTAACTAAACTACGAATAGAGTTCTGTAACCGAGTAGTCCAAGCCCTATTAGCCATCATTCTACAAATTATATCCTCTACTTTTTCTTGATTTCGGAGCTTACCTCTTGGAGTTCGCCTCATGAGCCTCTCTGATTGAACCTGGGTTTCTTGATTTGGGCTTGGATTAGTGGAGATTTCATCATTCTTGACTGCTTGGGTCTCCTGAATTGGGCTTGAAACACTGGAGATTTTATCATTCTTGAGCACTTGGGTTTCTTGAATTGGGATTGGATCAGTGAAGATCTCATCATTCTTGAGAGGTGGGTCTGGAGATGCTAATGAACAAAAAGGGAGCCTCTTGAGTGAAAATGGATATGAAGATTTGTAGAGTTTGAATTGGGAAGCTTTGGATATGGTGAAATAAGACATTTTTCTAGGAAATTGTTGAAATGTTGCTGAGGAATTTGGGATAAAGTTGGGATCTTTATGTTAAACAGGGTAAAGATTGAGAGATTACTTGTGGGTTTTAGGGTTCATAGAGAGGAGTATAGATACAAGATCTGTGTCTAATGTTTTGTACTGCGTGGAGGGGCTGCAAAACTAGGGTTTAAGCTTATTTTGTTTTACTGCATTTTGTGTGTATCGATATCAATATCAGTCATTGCAATTTGCAAGTTTGTACTCCCTCCGTCCCCCTGAATAGTAGACATCGGGGGACGGGAACGCGACACGGATTTTAATGCTGCTGCAAAATGTAGTTGTGCAATCTATTTTTAAATTTTTTTTTTTCTGAATTAAAGTTTGGTTGTTATATTTTTATATAAAAAAAGAAAATCTCAAAAATAAGTTACGGAACTATATTTTATAAAAGTATTGAAATGCGTGTCGAGCAGTTAAAAAGAAACGTATGTAAGGAAGAAAATAGATGATATGCACATACTGCCGTTCAAAACAAATTTTTGGGAATTATTATTTTTAGTATCTATTATTATGATGAGTTAAGTTCTATGAAGTACAAAAAAATCGGAGTATTAGAGTACAAAGTTTGATAAAATGTAATCTAGTCATCTAAATTTCAATTTTTTTTTCCAATAATATTTGTAAATATTTGACAACCTGCACATTATGTTCTGCAACATAAACATCGTGATCAAATGGTAGAATAATTACTTTTATAAATCATATGACTCTATGTTCTGCAATATAACTAATAAGCAGAACAATAATCTTAATACTTGTTAAAATTGAAAGATATTAATGATTAATTGACAATTATGTGCAAGACAACTTATAAATGGTAGATTATATCAAAATTTGGATAATCAAAGATATTATATAGGATCAAACTAAAAAATTATGATTTGTACTCCAATACTCCAATGTTTTTATGTACTCCATAAAACTTAACTCTTATTATGATATTATTTATGTATATTGTGCCGTTCAAAACAAATTTTTGGGAATTATTATTTTTAGTATCGATTATTATGATATTATTTATGTATATTGTGTTAATTAGTTAATTACTAGTACAATTGTTGCCTAATAAAAAAGTTGTGTCAGTTAATACTTTTTTTTTATCTAATAACAATTTCACTTTAAATTGGTGATGATTTTATTTTTCAAAAAATAATTACTTATTTTTGATAAAGTTTTTAGTATTATTGATATTACTTATCCTATAAAAAATTGGGGAATTTATCGAAAATGCCACATTTTTTAAGTTTTTTTTTTGTGATATTACTATCTTTTAAAAAATAATGTAAAAATACTAATTCTATAGAAAATATTTGCAAAAATACCATCTACAACCAGAAGCAACTTTGCAAATATATTTGCATCTGGTTACAACTTGCAAGTATGTTTTTCAAAAAATAATTACTTATTTTTGATAAAGTTTTTAGCATTATTGGTATTACTTATCCTATAAAAAATTGGGGAATTTATCGAAAATGCCACATTTTTTAAGTTTTTTTTTTGTGATTTTACTATCTGTTTGAAAAATAATGTAAAAATACTAATTCTGTAGAAAATATTTGTAAAAATACCATTTACAACCAAAAGCAACTTTGCAAATATACTTGCATCTGGTTACAACTTGCAAGTATGTGGTTGCAACAGGTTGCAAACAATATTTTTGCAAATATTCTTGAAAGTTTGGTATTTTTGCAAAATATTTTAAACAAATGAAGTATTTTTATAAAAACAATTTTGGACTTAGATATTTATGAGAAAAACCCTAAAAATAATTATTTCAAAATTTATATATTTTCTTGAAATAAGTCTTCAAGAATATTTGACATTTATTAATTCACAAAAAAAAATTATATTTGAAAAAAAATATAAATTTACATATTTTTTTTTATAGAGGTAAGGACTTTCCAGCACAAAAGTTTATTTAGATCCATGTATGTAATAGTAATAAGAAAACATGTTAAACAATTCAATTTTTCAAAAGACATTTTTCAAAAGACATGTAAAATTTGTTCTCTTTTAAAACCAATGCTCAAATGAGTTGGAATCCTCAGTCTCCCTGTTTGTACCAAAAGAGGAAAAAAAAAAATTGACAAAAAGGTGTACAACTTCTTAAACAACATTGACAAAAAAGGTGTGTAACTTCTGTTTTTACGAATATGAGTATGTGTACAAACTGCATTTCACTTGGTTAAATTCACAAGGTATACTCTGTACCTGACCGTATAAACCTTTAACTGATCACAGATATTACCTGTACAGTATTTACATTTCTCCAAACATTCATCGTGGAATGCCTATAATTATAGTCCAAGAATAAACTTGGGAGCATTGACCAACAAATCAAAACTGCACCTGTGAATGATCCTGAATATTTATCAGGCTGCCGTCCACCTCATATCAAGATGTATCACCCCATTTCTTGAGTTGATAAGATTGAACTTCTCGTTAATCCTGCCGTTGTGAACTACATCAACAAGATTTATACGAACAAGCCCTAGTGATTCCTGCGTCCAACATGAGATTATATTTGAATATTGCTAAGGTAAAATAAAACACCTTGAAGCTAGAATAGAATAAATAATACTTTGTGTACTGTGGTCAGACCTTGAGCCTGAAGCCAAATCTTTTAGTACTTATAATTTCAATGTGAATCACATCCTTTAAAGGAGCCTCGTCTAACATAAACTGAAATTCTTCCTCCCAAGTTGGATCGCGTGTCTTCTTGATTGTCTGATAAATTTGAAACAATCCAAAAGTTATTATTACGAAATTCAATTACTATGGAAAGGACTACGATATACCACTGCAGTTACTCGAGATGTTGTATTTGCAAGTTCACCTTTGTTTTCTTCATCTCTCCTCTAAAAACAACCAAAGCAGAAGGATTAGTGTGGTGCTTCCCCTCAACATCTTTTGCACCTACGATGGTAATAAAAAGTAAACCTGCTCCGTACGCCTGACTGGACTCAGACTCGGACCGTTTCATCGAACTATTCTTCATAGAATGCTGTAGAATAAGAGAGCCGCTTCTATCATAATCTTCTTTAAAAGGTACAAAGGTTAGGTCTAACATAATTTTCCCCCTCTGTTTTCTATCATGAGTATCGTTAGGATTTATGTTCTTAAGCAGATTCATTGCAAATTCCTTTCTCTCGTGCGGCACAAGTAGCTTCAATGGGATGAGTTGCATACCGAGCTTGTCATGTCGCCCAACCTAAGAATCAGATTCAAAGATATATATTATTCAGAATCAAGATTCATATTGGTAAATGAAGTCTGCTTCACAAAATAGCATATCCTGAGCAACTGTTAATAATTAAAAGTACATCAAGTTTTTGACATAATTTACAAGAGCATCTTTATTCATAATGACTGTGATTACCATCATAGAATCATAGTAGCTGGTTCTAGACAATGGAGCCCTTTGAAAACAAAAGCCCGTTTGCAATTCTGGTTAGGATTATGATATTATAATTCTATATGTTCAATAAATAAAATAAGAATATGCATTAAGCATTATGGTATCAACTATATAATTTTACTTGATTAGGCAGAAATATATTTGATTAAAAATAAAAAGAATAATAAAAAAAACCTTTTCCCAGTCATAGACATGTATCTGGAGGACCTGGGTCTGAGGATCCTTTACAGTAAGCTTAAAGTCCTCGTTCCACTCTGGGTTCAAATTGTTCATCTTAATGGAGGTCTTTTTAGCAGGAAGTCTTTCACCACTTAGACTGAGTTTCACATAAGGATCAGATGCACTCAGCAAGTCCATTTTCAGAAGCTTCTCTGCACGTAAAACCTTCACATGCAGTAACCCTACGGGCTTCTTAGCAGCCCCCCTGTATAAATACAGAATTTAGTAATGTGGATAGTGGCCTTGTCGAAAATCACTCTGAAGAAGACAACTGAGAAAAATGCAATCAAATTTTTTTATATTCTTGAGAGTAGGGCTGTACATTCAATCCGCTCAACCGCATCAACCGCAACAACCACCCGCAACCGATCCGTGTAGTATGGATAACCGCACAATGTGGGCGGTCGCGGATGGATTTTTTAATAACCATTAATCTGCGGTTTGGTTGCGGATTCATTTTTTTTAAAACCGCAAAAAACCAACCGCAACCGCCAACCGCACATTATATAAATTTAAATATTTTTATTATATATGTTTATATATTTATATATAAATATTCACATAAATAAATAAAAGTTACTAAATTAATGAAATTTGGACTCTTTGAGCAAGGCTCAATATAAATTAGTCAATGTGTCCATGACTGTAATTTATTTCATGCTCCAAATGAAAACTTATATCAGAGTGTATGATAGAACTTCTTTGTCTAACTATTTTAGCGGTTGAACCGCAACTCAAACCACAACCAACCGCAATTACGTGGGTGGATTTGGTTGGGTTTTTTTAACCAACAGTTTGGTCGCGGTTTGAGATTTTAGAAAACTGCAAGTTGCGGTTTGGTTCGGTTATTACCCTCCAACCGAACCAATCCGAACCGCGTACAGGCCTACTTGAGAGCATATACTTAGTAGTAAGAACTGTTGTCTCAAAATAGGAGCCTAAACACCAAAAACTTGCTGTATTATGATGAAACCAAAGATGCATGCACTTAATGGCTGAGTTAGATTTCTAGTTTATCAAAAGTATCAGTTTTTTCATTCTTTGATAACTTACAAAGAAGTGTCAAGAATTGGTATTTCAAAAGTCTGGGGCCAAAGGAAGAGGCTAGCCACTTGTCTTTTTATTGTTTCCTGCAACCATCCAAGATTACATCAAATGCAGCTAACAAATAAAATAATTTCATATCAGTAGAAACAGCAGTGCTCTCAACCAGTTTCATGGTCAATCTACTCAATTTAAGTCTCAAAAATGCCTCACTAAGAATTAGGATCAGCAGGCTTAATTATGCCATTATAAGTCCATTCTAGGGCCAGCCCATGCACCTAGTTCACACATACAAGTTACTATAGTTTAGACAGCTGCATGCATCATATCAAATAAGTTACTATAGTTTAGACTTCACCAGTAGGACAAACAAACACTAGTTTCAAATCTATATGTGTGTGTGTGTGTGTGCGCGCGCGCGCAACTCGAACCCAACTTGACAATAACCACATTTCTTGTTAAATCTTTGTTAAATATATGTCAATATGCTGTCTACGCGATTAGAAGGGCATACAGACGAGGATTCAGGGATACTGGCACAGGCTAATCCCACTCCATTTCCCCTGTGACAAGGTCATGTGCTCGAATTCTTACTTCCCTTTCCTTTATACTAAGAAACTATGTGCCAGCCAAAATGAAAATAAAATAGGACTACCACAGTAGACCTCACAGACTTTGCAACTTTATTAGAGATACAGAATAAAGCGTCAGCTAGGACCAGTCAAAAATGGTGCTTCATTTCATGGGTGTAAGAGCACAAGTGTCTGTTTTACACAAAATTGACCTACCAAAGATTGAACGAATTTATAGGACACAGCAACAGATAATTTACTATAAACCTGTGTAATTATCCAAACATGTCAAGAACAGCAATTTGATGGCCTAGAAGTTCCCCTCACAAATTGCTGTTAATACAGATAGCGTGCATCTTGTGCATAGGGAGAGGGGGGAATTCACCTGTACAAGATGATGTAAGCCAGGAATAGCCATGAGATCACACCCCATCAGTTTCAGCCCAAAGTCTATTTGTGGCTGCATCAAGCAATATAAATATTGTAGGTATAAGTCTTGCGTCATGTCCGGGACATGTTTGGCAATCAATACGAGTCACCAGTAAGAGAACAGTGTGCATAAGTTGTTGCACTACACTTACCTTCTCCATCAAAGACACTATTATACTCGCAAAACACGGGAAGGCTGGCACCAAAGGCTTCAATATAAGTCGAGGGGCAACTGATACTTGCAAATCTATCAACTGGCAAAAACTGAAATCAAAATATACACATAGTCCAACCATTATGCTCATATGAACACACTAGATGTACTTCTTTAAATTTCTATGAAATGCATTACAAACAGAAATTTCTAATCCAAATAAAAAGAATTGCCTGCACATATTACAAGACATCTTAATGTGCATTGCAGATATATGTAAAGATAGAAATGAACAAATGAAAACAATATATGGCCCAAAGAAAAGAAGAGAAAGACCTGATGAAGCATCTAAATGGAAGATAATAATATGCATTTTCAGGTTTACAATCCAACTGCGAAATAGGGTGCGAGAAGGCTATATATGTGCAGACCTCACCCCTATTCCAAAGAGTAGATAGAGTGTTTCTTTTAAGAGTATGACTTATATTTAAACTTTTTTACCCGAACTCATCATTTTGCCTCGAGTACCCGAGCCAAACACTTGACACTCGGACATGGGTATGGACTTTCGGATACTTACTTTAGGCCAAGCACATGTAAACTTTTCAAAATGATGCGAAGTCCAACACTCACGTATCCCCCCTTTCAGCCGAGTCCGGGTAGCAAATTATTTAAATGAAAGCACCGAAACTTTTTGGCATAATTAAATGATAACTTTTCCCTCAGATATAATTATATACAATTTTGGAAACTACACGCACTGTACATAAAATTGCATATGATTCATATCGTCAAATGTACCCATTCCAAATTTCATTCCAATCAAATGATCCGCGGCTGCCAATATATCTTGCGGTAACAAAAATGTATTGTTCTGGGATATATCAAGGCACAATCTCCGATTCATATTTCGTCGACCAATCTTTCCTAATTCACATTTTTGTTGAAAGAATTTCTTATGTAATTCCTTACATAAGGATTCAGAAAATACCGGATCCCCGCCTACACAAGCAAATTGTTGGTAAAACTCCAAAATGGCATTTTCTTTTAACCCTATTTTTTTCCCCCTTATCAGTTAGAAAAGATAAAAATATTTCAGCATAACCATTTCAGTTATATACTAAGAAAAATTTCTAACCTGTACATGAATATTTAGGTAGAACACTTTCAACACCAGAATTATATTGGAATTTCCAGCAAATCTGACAGCAGGTTCAAGCACCAGGTGCTTCTCATTAGAGTCGTACACTTTTAAACCTAGAAATGGATCAAAACACTTTTGTCAGAAAATGTTTATAAAAAGTGAGGGAGGAGTATGATCGAATTCGATTTTGTTTACCTTCCATTCTTAGGAAAAGAATTAATTTGCAGAGTGAAGTGATATGAACTGAGATCTCTGTAAGTGTAGATGTTGCTTACCATGAATAGCAGGAGGAATAGTTCCAAGCGTAAGGGTGTCAAGATCTATGGACTGAATTTGAAACTTGCCTATATATTCAGCATATATAGGTTCCGCGGTGCTTTTTATTATATTACATAACGCCTTGTAAAGAAATATAATAAATAAGTTAGGCATCATGGAGCAATAGGTAACGATACTCCTATATGTTTCAGAAAAAGTAGCACGGCTGTGGAAGTCATGAAACCTTGTTGAGGTAAGGCCACATGTCATTAATCACCATATTTAACCAATCAACCTGTTAACAAAGAATATACACACACACTATTTATGTAATTCTTGTGATGGTAAAAGAAAAAGAAGCAAAACTTAGACAATAGTTCATGCAGTACACTAAAGTTTAGAGTTCACCCGCTCGTAGTCTGAATTCTTCACCCATAGTGGAATCTCGGGTAATATATCAGGCCAGGAGCTTGAATCAAACACCTGAATTGGCCTAATAACTGGTTCCTGCAAATGTTAGGGCAAAACATGTACTTTCATTCCCCTACTAAACAATAGCTTCACCACTTAGCATTTTAATAAGGTAAGCAAAACAAGTACTAACAAAAGTTTGTGACACATAGGCATCTAATACACAAAGGCGGAGCCAACCATGTGAAGAAAACTTAAAATTTATTACCTAGATATTAAAAGGTGTAGTGTAATAACAATGTATCATGAAAGCATTCGAATTGTCAGACAGTTATCCTACTATCTTCGTATAGTATTAAATAGACTGCATGAAGAACAACAATTATAGTCTGAAAGACTTAAAATCGTTGAAAAGAAACACCATAAGTTGAAAGCATCACTATTAACAAGTTAAGAATCATTCTGTACCTTTATATTACAAACATCAACATGTTGTAGATAAGAGAGTATAAAGACTTATCTGGTTTGATGGAGCAGAAGATTGCCATTACGTGGGCAGAACCACTGTCCCAAAAGACGATTTCACACTACCCCGGTGCAGTAGAATCACAGCGTCGTCCTGCAAGGCTTCACTAATTGAGTGCACTCACAATTAGGGAATGGAGATCAGAATTTTGCCCAAAACTTCAAGTTTGTGTACATATATTTGAGAAGGAAAGATGGACAAGAGATTATTGTTGTAGATAAAAGAGTAAAAAGACTTATCTACAACAATAATCTCTCATCCATCTTTCCTTCTCAAATATATGTACACAAACTTGAAGTTTTGGGGAAAATTCTGTTCTCCATTCACTAATTGTGAGTGCACACAATTAGTGAAGCCGTGCAGGATGACTGCTGTAATTCTACTGCACCGGAGTAGTGCGAAATCATCTTTTAGGACAGTGGTTCTGCCCACGTCACGGCAATCTTCTGCTTCCAATAAACTAGATAAGTCTTTTTACTCTTTTATCTACAACAATCTCAAAGACAATTTTCTTCCTCGATTTTTAGGTGACTTGTGAGATCATCTAAAGGTCAGGTCTCTCTTTTTATGAACAGGTTGGTTTCTAAATTCCCCCGAGGAGGTAAGTTCTCAATCAGGACAATTCCTAAAATACAACCACAAATAGAAAGTCCTCTAGCCATAGAAGAACATAAACTTTACTCATGAATTTGATCAATGATGGATTTATCTTCCTCAACCTGAAAGTTTAACCATTTACTAACACAATATCCTTTAGTCCCAGCATCATCATTTCCATATTTTCTTTCTAATGCATCCCAAATATCCTTAGCAAGATTAAAACTTATATAAATATCCAACAAAGATTTTGACATATAATGCAATACCATGCCTTTACAAGTCTTATCAACCCTTTCGAATTTCGATTCGAAGGCAATTTTGAAGCCATAATCTTCTTTTCGAATGTTAAAATGAAAAGTTTTACCCTTCAAATTGGTTTTATCCTTTGAACTTCCAACATGGCAATCATAACAATATTTCAAAAACGAAAAACAAAAATTGAAGCAAATACAAATTAATCGTGAGAAATCACCTCAAAATTTCGAGACACATTTCGTACGAACATGAAAAAACCCAGAAAAAGACCAAGTGGGATACCAAATCCAAACCCAATAATACTCAGTAAAGTAGTCACAAAACCCATCTCTTAATTAACCCGATTAAAAATGGGTCAAATCTATATACAGAAAGTTAGGGTAATGTATAAGCGATTGGAAGCAAGAAAGCTGGTAAAACAAGAAAAAGAATGTAAGAGACTTTTATGTGTTTGTCAGCGTTGAAAGAGCCCGACGATAGATACAGCGATCTATATGTATTTATTAGTAAATGAAATAATGAAGACGAGATGTAACTAGTTGCAGTTTTCTGGAGTTTACTTGCCTGTCTGATGTTGTCTACGTGGCGTTTCCACATAGACTTTCCCGCCTATATCGTTTTTACCTTCAAATCTCCATTGTTTGTACCATCGCTTCACTGCAGTGCTGCCACATGCTTATTTTCTCTGCTTAAATTTATTATACTTTTTTATTTTAATTTCTTCTAGCAGTAACTAGTACAGACACAGTAAGATTTACTATATATATATAAAAAAATCAAACAAACCAGTACAGTAGTAAGATGCAACCGACAAGGCAAGTGACGGAAAAATCACAAATTTATGTCAGGTCTGACGGGCAAAATCTAATCGGAAATCAAAAAATAAATTTGATCCGCAAAATATAAATTTGAATCGGTTCGGCTTAATTCAAAAATGGTTTGAACTTTTATACATATGTAATTTTAATTCATGATTTCTTAGTTTTATGTAGATTAATTTAAATTTAAAAGTGAAATTATTCTTGATTTATTATTTTTGTTCAGTATATTTATTGATAAATTAATATTTCTTTATTCGAATTGCGGTTACTCGTGGCTGGGTTCGAGTTGAATCTCATTAAAATTTTAGTCCGTTCAGATTGGAACAAATATTTGATATAAGTTTGTCAATTTGAATTCCCACGCCAAGATGACTAATAATTCCTCGAGCGCCTCTTTGTTCACCAGATGCAGAAATGAATTCTGCATTCTCGATCTGTTTATATATATAAATAGAATTACTTCTAGAAGTTGAGAGTGTTAAATTATCACAAAGGCGTGCAGAAGCGTACTAATACGGTTTAAATTTTCGCATTAGTGATGTGCCAACTGACCAACTCTATTCACAGAGCTTGGCCAACAAGGCGCAGCTAACCCAACCTGCAAAGGGGTTAGTAATGATCCATTCAGATTCAGAGAGCAATCAGTTGTACAGAGAAGTGTGAGCAAATATAGAGATAGTTACATAGAGTTTCAGAAAGAGAAAGAACTCACTCTTGTATTACTATCAGTTAGTGGGTAGTTAGTCCAATTATATAAGGATAGCATGCCCATATTGTTAGAACATGAGTTTCCACTTATTTCTCAAATAATTTATTAAGTTATTTGTTTCTCATTTCCAATTCACTTTTTTATTTTAAACATATAATCATTATGCCCATATTCTGTTATCTCATGACTGTTTTTCTCTCCTTAAGTGAGAGGCTTGTTTTTCTCTCCATCTCATATGAGTCTGTGAGAGTGTCGTATTCATTATGGCGTCTGTGAGTGATATTGAAATGGGCTTGGCTACTATGGACATCGAAGCGGAAGAAAACGAGGAACTTTGCTTTGATGGAGAGATTGAGGAGGAGGCAAACAGGTTTGAACTCTGTTTGGTAGGAAGATTCTTGACTGAGAAGAACATAAACGTGAGGGCAATGAGGTCGAAAATGGCAAATGTATGGCGTCCAACAATGGGGGTGAATATCAAGGAATTGAAGGGTGGTCTCTTTCTATTTCAATTTTATCATAAGGATGACTTTAAGTGGGTGCAAAGTGGAGGACCGTGGACATTCGATAACTCAATCCTGGTGGTAAGTGCGATAGGGATTGGTGAAGACCCAGTGAAAGTGCAGCTGACAGAGGTCAACTTCTGGATCCAAATCCATGATCTTCCTTCTGGATTTATAAGTAACTTCTTTGGGACTTTTTTGGAATATGATCTGAATAACAACACAAGTGTTTTGAGGGAATTTATGAAGATTAAGATAAAAGTCGATGTAAGGAAACCTTTAAAGAGGAAGAAAAAGATAACAATAAAGAAAAGAGGAGATTTCGTGGTGCAATGTAAGTATGATAGACTGGGCGATTTCTGCTAGATGTGGTATGTTAACTCACACGGAAAGATTTTGTCAGAAGAAGTTTAGTAGTCAAGAGGAGCTAGCGGAGAAGGAATGTGGGGCGTGGCTGATAGCACCACCGCGGAGGGCGGCGGGGAAGAGTAAGTGGTTACGTGACGATGGCGACGAAATTTGGGGCGATAGATACGGGACTGAATTCAAAAATGAACAAATTCCACATAATTTGGTGCATGGAAAGGCAACAGAAGGAAATTATGGGCGAAATGATAGGGATATCTTAACTGAAAGAGCTAAAAATAAGGCAAACAATACACCTTAGTTTGTGAATTCAAAATTTGGGTGGGGGGGGGTGTTTAAATACTAGTACTTATAATGGGCCGAGTGATGAGGAGCTAGTTGGGCTGGACCTGGAGGAGCGTAAAAGAAAAAGGATTGGAACATTGTCTAATGAGAATATGGACACAGGAGGGAGTGGACCAACCAATACGGATTTTACACTTTCTAATTCTGATTGTGTAGAACCATGCAACACAGATATGGCTACGCTTGCTAGGAAAGCTAGCCGTTCATTATGAATTGCTTAAGCTGGAACTGTCGAGGTTTGGGGAAACCTCGAACAGTTCGTGTACTGGGTGAGCTTTTGAAAGATCGCAAGCCTGATTTTCTTTTTCTCTCCGAAACAATTATAACAGCTAGTAGAATAGTATTTCTTCGAGTCAAGTTTGGATTTGCTCAATGTTTTTCAGTATATAAGATTGGTAGGAGTGGCGGTTTAGCAGTTTTTTGGAAAGCTCATGTTAAGTGTCAGATTGAGGGTTATTCTCATAATCACATTGATGTGTATTTTCTAGAAGGCAATGTTGCAGCTTGGAGATTAACGTGTTACTACGGCTTCCCTGAAAGGAGCAGAAGGAAACATGCCTGGAATTTTCTTAGACAGTTAGCTGGCTTGTCACAGCTTCCCTGACTAATTTTTGGCGATTTTAATGATTTAATTAGTAAGGAGGACAAGTGGGGTCAGAATACTCATCCTCAGAGTTTACTAGATGGTTTACGAGGGGCGATTGAAGATTGTCTCCTTTCGGAGCTACAGCTATGTGGAGGTAAGTATACGTGGGAAAAGAGTCGGGGTAAGAAGGAATGGGTGAAAGAGAGGTTGGATCGCGCTTTCGGGACTGCGTCGTGGTGGAATAAATTTCCTCTATGCAACCTATCGGTGCATCATGCATCGGTTTCCGATCATGATCCGATCCAGGTAGATCTTTTCTATACTTCGATTTCGAAGAAACTTTTTCGGTTTAAGTTTGAAAATATGTGGCTGAAAGATACCGGATTCATAAAAGAGGTGACAGATCATTGGCTTAATACTCCCGCAATTCATTTGTTTCCTAAACTGTTAAATGTTTCGTCTTTTAGGGCCAAGTGGAGGAGAGTCTTTTTTAATAAATTTAGAGAGAAACTTAAGTTGCAGAAACAAGTCATTGCTGATTTGATAGATAGAACTGATGAAGTGGGAGTTGATTTGTATTTGGATGCTAAAGAGAAGCTGAATGTTCTTCTATTTCAGCAAGAAATTTATTGGAAGCAAAGAGCCAAAGTGTTTTGGCTTGAGGAGGGTGATGCGAACACTAAATTTTTCCATGCCTCGGCCACAGAGAGGAATTAAACGAATCGTATTCCGTGGCTCATGTCTGATACAGGGGAAAAGGTGGAGGATCATGATGGTATGAGCAGGCTTATAAAGGAATATTACGAGAATATTTTTGCAGCTTCTCAGGGTGTAGGCAACCAGATTACTGATAAAAAGGTGTTCTGCTGTTGTAAAGATTGGCTTTCTCATGGTTCGTTCCCAGCAGAGGTTAATAATACTAATATTGTATTAATTCCGAAGAAAACAGATGCGAGCTGCTTGAAAGATTATAGACCAATAGCTCTTTGTAATGTTCTTTACAAGATTGTGGCTAAGGTGCTAGCGAATCGCCTCAAGGCTATTCTTCCCAATATGAATTCTGAAAATCAGTCTGCATTTGTGCCAGGGCGCAGCATAACAGATAACGTCCTTATTGCCTTTGAAGTCATTCATCATATGAGGAGGAAAACAGGAGGTCGTGATGGGGAAGTAGCGCTGAAGCTACATATAAGTAAGGCTTATGATCGGTTGGATTGGGATTTCTTGAGACACCATATGAAGACACCATATGAAGAGTATGGGGTTCTGTAACAAATGGGTGCGTTGGATCATGATGTGTGTCACAACGGTTACGTATGGGGTATGCTTTAATGATACTTCAATTGGTCCTATTATCCCTAAGAGAGGCCTCCGGCAAGGAGACCCACTCTCTCCGTACTTTTTTTTTACTTTGTGTGGAAGGGTTATCAAACTCGTTGAATAAGGCCGCAGTGGAGGGTTCAATTCATGGTTGTCAGATAAGTCCATCTGCTCCTATTATTACACATCTTCTTTTCGCGGATGACAGCTTCTTGTTCTTTAGAGCCAATACGGAGGAAACCATGTCTGTAAAATCGTTGGTGGTTAACTATGAACGATATTCAGGGCAGTCAGTTAATTTCTCAAAGTCAGGGGTCTTCTTTAGTTCGAATGTCAGAAGAGATAAGCGCGCTGAATTATCAGAAATTTTAGGTGTTTTCACAGTGTTAAAGGATACCAAGTATCTGGGGCTTCCTTCTCTTATTGGCAGGTCGAAGAAACGTGTTTTTGGTTTTATAAAGGACAAAGTCTGGCATCGTATTCAAAGTTGGCAATCAAAACCCATCTCTAAAGCAGGGAAGTTGGTTTTAATAAAAAACGTGGCTCAAACAATTCCGTCATATTGTATGTCATGTTTCATGCTGCCTAAGTCATTGTGTTTGGAAATTGAGAGGATGATTAATCAATTTTGGTGGAGTTCGGGGAATGGGGAAAGTAAGGGCATAAAATGGTTGTCTTGGGAAGCTCTGAGTAGACCTAAATGTCAAGGGGGACTGGGAGTTAGGAACTTGTTCGGGTTTAATATAGCACTCCTGGGAAAGCACTGCTGGAGATTCATGCATCAACCCCAGGCGTTAGTTTCTAGAGTTTTCAAAGCTAGTTATTTTGCAGACACGTATTTTCAAAAAGCCTCTAAGGGATCTGGTGGGAGCTATATTTGGTCTGGTCTGCATACAGCGAAGGAGTCACTAATAGAAGGTTTTAGATGGGTTGTTGGTGATGGGGAACAGATAGTGGCAGTGAAAGACCCGTGGTTACGACGGAAATCAGATTTCAAAGTTGAGTGCAGCCATACTTATGAGGGGGGATCAGAAAAGGTGTCAAGCCTCTTTGTTCGGGGAGAAAAAAAATGGAATGTAGACCTGGTAAAATCAAGATTCCTCGAGGTTGATGCTACTACTATACTAGCTGTACCCATACCTCAAAGTGCTGGCAGTGATCGGGTAGGATGGACTCACTCCGTAGATGGACATTATGATGTCAAGTCTAGGTACAAATTGTGGTACAAGAATAACATCAGCAGTAACACAGTGTTTCAAAGTGAAGGCTGGAATAAGATCTGGCGCTTAAATATTCCTCACAAGATTAGAGTCTTCTTGTGGAGATTATGTTGGAATAATGTACCAGTTAGAAATAGACTAAGACATAAGGGTGTGGATGTGTCTATCTTGTGTCCTATGTGCGATAATGATGTGGAACATCTACTGCATGTATTTTTTGACTGTCAGTTTGCAGCACAATGTTGGTCTTATGCAGGTCTCTCTTATGATATGAGCTTGGTGGAATCGGCCTCAGAGTGGCTAATGCAAAAGATTGATGAAGGCGTCCCAAACGAGACTAGTAAAATTGTAATGGTCCTTTGTGGAATATGGTGCTGGAGAAATAAAAAAGTTTGGGAGGACAAACTGGGCTCTCCCTCTCTGGCTATCGATTGGAGTTCGAAGATAATAACTGACTGGCGAAAGGTGATGAAATATAAAGCTAAACGGTGCAACAAGCCAGGCCTGAGTATTCAAGAGGAGGAGCACAAATGGAGACCACCTGAGGAGGGATATGTTAAAGTCAATGTCGATGCAGCAGTGCAGCAGGCGTCACAAACTTGCTCAATGGGGATGGTTATTCGAGATCACCAAAGTAACTTTGTTGAAGGTAGAACAATGAAAGTTCTAGAGCAGGGATCGGTTTTTGCACTTGAAGCATTAGGAGTCTGCGAAGCACTGAAATGGTCAGCTAGTAAAGGGTTTCAGAAAGTTATTATCGAGACAGATTCGTAACTCACTGTTAGAGCTTTAAGCAACAGAAGGAGCTATGCCCTGGAGGTGGGTCATGTGCTTCAGGAGTGTCTGTTTTGGTTAAATAAGAACCCGCATTTTGTAGTTAAGTTTATTCGAAGGCAAGCTAACAAGGTGGCACACTTACTGGCTGATTAGTCCATATTTTTGCATATTTAAGTGCCTATTTTTTGTTTATTTTCGTAGTATTAATCGCTTATTTATTTTATTTCAGGAAATTGTAGATAAATAAAGAAAGAAGAGAAAATGCAAGAAAAAAGAGAAGAAAAGGGAAAAGAAAAGAAGAAAAAAAGAGTTGGCAACTAAGGGACACATGGAGGGCCACAATCTTCCCAACACACAAGGCACATGGATGGTCAAGATTGAGCCACCCTACCCCTAAACCCTAATTCTTTAGTTATAAATACCCCCTTCTCTTTACTTGTAATCACCAACCTAGCAACCTAGAAAACCTAGCCACC
Source organism: Daucus carota subsp. sativus (assembly GCF_001625215.2). Classification (NCBI taxonomy): domain Eukaryota; kingdom Viridiplantae; phylum Streptophyta; class Magnoliopsida; order Apiales; family Apiaceae; genus Daucus; species Daucus carota. Next base: position 28,053,055 of record NC_030385.2, on the reverse strand, counting down.
TACCCACCTTTTCTACCTAGTCATTTCTATAGTTAGTATCTTAGATAGATTTACATTTTGCTAGCCTCAATTTCCTTTCCAAGCTTGTATACACTTTTTAATTTCTATGCAAATCTCTTTTATCTTAATCTTGTATTGTCTTTTTAATTTATGTTCTCCAAGTTCTATAGTTCTTTTAAGTACCACCACATGCTTTTTAAGCTTTTGGGAAATGAAGAATCATTGAGCTTGTGATTAGTGTAGATCTCTTAATTTTTAGTTTTAATTTTCAAGAAGAAGGTAAAAACTCTAGCACAAAATATGATTTGTGTGGGGGTTAAATCTTGAAATAATACATATATTCAGTATTATTCACCAAACGATGTTTATTCGACTTGCTCTGTTTTTGCTTAAGCTTGTTTAATAGATTTACACCTCCCCTGTTTTCGTTCCTTTTCTAAGAAAACACTAACACCCAGCCTTTTGTTCTTTTCGTTTAAAGTTCTCCCCTGCTCTGTTTCGGCTGAAACAAAAACCTGTCACATACCCTTTTCCGAGTTGTCCCCGAGTTCACCGAGTCGCAACGCTTTCCGATCTCGATGGGCTTTTCTGATTTTGTTTTAGTTTTATGACAACCGAGTTCTAGTTTGAGTATGTATGCTGCTTTGTCGAGTTCTTGTCACTGAATTTGTTTTGTTTCACCAAGTTGAAGCTGAGTTTCTGTCGAATCTGTTTGTAGTCTGTGGTTGTTTCCTTTCGTTTTCTTTGCCTTTTGACCCACTGAGTCACTGCTGAGTCGATTCTTGCGAGTTGCCGAGTCGTAGTTGTAGTTTTATTTCCCAGTTTTGTTTGATTTCTGGCAGAGTCGTCTGAGCTGCTTTGATGCCGAGTTTAATAGCCTGATTTGCCGAGTCATTTTTGTTGCTTAGTTCTGTATTTGCTGGGTTTATTTTGTATCGAGTTTTAAGGCTGGTTTTGAGTTTACTGCGTTTTTGTTGTTTCCTGGGTTCTGTTGTTAGTCGAGTTGTTGAGTCTGCAACAGAGTTTTGTGTGTGGGTTTATGAGTCCCACATTATATGTCTTGCTATGTCGCTTTGCTCGCTGTTTTCTTTTGTTTTTCAGCTATTTAGATTAGCCTGCAGTCCTCTGTCTTGTTCCGTTTCGTGCCTGTTTCTGCTGAGTTTTTAATCGAGTCCACCTGCGATTCGCTTCCAAATCCTGTTGTGGTCGAGTCCTGGTTTGTTGCAGAGTATAAGCATCGAGTCTAACTTCTGGGTTTTGGTATTAAGTTGTCCGAGTCTTTAGTCGAGTAGTGTGTAGTTCGTAGTTTTATGTCGAGTTGTTTGGTCCTGTTTTTGGGGTTAAATTCATTCTTTTAGTAGTTTACTAGTTTTTGCCATGCTTTGATTTTGTTCTGCTGGAATACGTTAACTGGTTGTATGTGAATCACTGCGAGCTTTCATCGAGTCATGTGGTGCTTTGTTAAATTATCTTATTTCCTGTCACATTTTGTTTAATGTGGGTTCAATTATATAAGCTTCTGAGTTTGTTAGTTTTACGTTGATTGCTTTACTTTAATAATGTCCTAGAGATAACTAGATTAGCTAGTTAAGTGATAACTAATTAGTTTATTTTCTTGCTAGACTTCACAATTTTAAGCTTAATTAGTTTAAGTAGTTTAATTTCAGACTTAAAAAAAAAAAAAAACCACATTTCACTCTTAATTAATGTCTAATTCGCCTAGTTTTAAAAATAAAAGGGTTGCAAAAAAAATAATTTTAATCTCTGTGGATCGAATCATAAATATTAAAACGGTGATCGTGCGCTTGCGATTTAATAAAGGTAATATTCCTAGCACATCAAGTTTTTGGCGCCGCTGCCGGGGATTAAAATTAATTTTTCGCACCTTTATTTTTAATCTTTCGGATTAGTTTGTTTCTCACTATTTTTTGTTTTTATTTCGAGGAGGATTATTCGGGAATTATGGAGTAAAGTGAACAAATTTTGCTCGGATTTGGAAGCTTGCTTTGGTAACCCGTATCTCTCCACTCTTATTTTTTGTTTTATTTAGAAAAATCACAAACAAATTTGAAAATTGAAAATCACAAAAAAATTAAAAATATTAAAATCCAAAAATATTAGTTAGAACTACATATGTGTTGCATCATGCATTTAATCACTTAGGGCACATCATTTAGATTTTAATTTTTGTTTTTAAATTTTCGTACCTTTAACTGTGGTGATCGCTGGAGGACCCTAAGGTGCGTTAATTTCTTTCTTTCTCTAGATTAGGACACGTAGTTTAGGCATCTATAGTTGTTTATCGCTTTAATTATCTCGTTGTGTGGTGCATCATTTTAAATAAATCTTAAGGGCAAAACCCACGCACAAGATAAGGGAAGGGATTTCATCACTCTTTCCTTGGCCCACAACGACTTAATTCTTCATTTTGCATTCCCTAGCCTTTTAATAAAATTGAATTAGACATTAGCCCCTAGGTTTCGCGCTCAATTAGGAAGGTACCTAAAAGACGAGGTAATCTTTAATTATTCCGACTTTTCGGTGTCTAAGGCAAGCGAAAGCTTACCTGGCCGATTAAGGTTTGGTGTCTAAGCGCGGAGATTGGCCTCTTGGCAATGCCTGCTCCAAACTGGCCAAACCGGTCCGAATAATTTTGGATTTATCGAGTTTTTGGTGGTCCTTAAAGTTAGGAGCAAGGTCTAGTTCATTTTATTAGGGAACCTTAGACTTAAGTTTTTTTTCTTTCTCTTTTACACCCTTTATTTTGTGTGTTTTACTTTTTCGCACTTATTTGCTACATGTTTATCGTTTATGCGAACTACTTGGGTTAGGAACGAATCGTCCAGATTAATTAGACCGATCATCGAGATTTCCTCGTCCTCTTCGGATTCCGAAACCCTAGAAGTTCAAGAACCGATAGTTAACATGGCCCTTTCACTCAAAGATCGTTGTTACCCATCTCGTTCAAGTCAACCTTCGTGCATCACCCTTCCTCCGGTAAATGGGAACAATTTTGAAATCAAAGCTCATCATATTAGCATGTTACCTAAATTTACCGGGAGTGAGGGTGAAGATCCTTATCTTTTTATCCAAGAGTTCGAGGAAGTTTGTTCCCTCCAAAAGCTCCACCAATTAACGGAAGATTCAATTAGACTTAGGCTCATTAATTTTGCGCTTAAGGAGAATGCTAAAAAATGGCTATATAGTCTTCCCGTTAATTCTATCTCCACGTGGGAGGGGTTCGTTGTGGTATTTCTTAAAAAGTATTTTCCAAATCATAAGACTACTCGAATTACAAATGAAATAAATCAATTTCATCAAAAGGAAAACGAGTCTTTTTGGATTTTCTTTGACCGCTTCAAAAATCTTCTCTCACAATGCCCCCACCACGGAATAGAAAAATGGAGACTTTGCAAGATAGTTTACGAGGCCTTAGATAGTCAAACCACCGCGTTATTAGAGTCTATGTGCCAAGGTAAATTCATGGAAAAAGATGAGGACCAAGGGTGGGAATTTTTTGAGGATTTAGCGGAAAAGACAATGATGTGGGAGTCAACTAGGGAGCCCAAAAAGTCAATTCAGTCATCTAGTGCTAGGGGTTTGCATTCAATAGGAAACAATGTGGCAACCGATGCCAAATTAGCTACCCTAACTAGGAGACTTGAAGCGTTAGAAACTAGTAAACCTCCCCCACAAATGTCGATGCTCCCTAATTACAATTTTCAAAATCCCGGAACCCAACCTTCGCACGAGTTTGAACAAGTAAATGCGATGTTCCAAAATTCTAGGAATGATGCGTTTGCACCTACTTACAATCCGGGTTGGAGAAATCACCCAAATTTCTCATGGACCCAAGGTCAAATTTTTCAAAATCAAGGGCCAAATTCTTTTCCAACTCCTCAACCAAATTTTCAACAAAGGCCCAACCCAAACTCTTACCCAAATCAAGGTCCAAATTCATGTCATAACCCAATTCAAACTCCTTTGAATCCTCCCGGTTTCAATGATTCGGATAAACGCCTCAATTCCTTAGAAAAAAGTTTGGAAGCCTTAGTGAAATCGCAAACTAATTTGACTCAATCACAACAAACCTTCATGACAACCCTAACCCAAGATAGGCAAATTTTGCATTCTAACGTGCAAGCCGTGTCTAAGTTAGAGGCTCAATTGAGTCAATTAGCTAGCGCGTTGTGTGAGCGAGAGAAGAACAAGTTGCCAAGTCAACCCGAGGTCAATCCTAAGTTTCCTCTCAATCAAAGACCTCACGAGAATGTTAATGCGATTATTTCTCTAAGGTCGGGAAATCAAGTGGATAACAAAGTTGGTGAGAACGTTAATGAAAATGAGGAGTCGATTCCTAGAACAAATCCTTCTTTGTCTAACCCTATCCATGATAAGCCCGAGTGCTCTAGAATCCGTGAGTCTATGAGTGAACCTAGTCCCGGGCCCGTTTCTCAAAAGCCCAATGAAGAAGTTTACAAGCCAAGGGTTCCCTACCCACAAAGACTCATTCCTCCTAAACAATCGGCCCAAATGGAACAAATTCTTGAGGTTTTCAAACAAGTCAAGATAAACCTTCCTCTTTTAGATGCCATTCAACAAGTTCCTTCTTATGCCAAGTGTCTAAAAGATTTGTGTACCCATAAGAGAACCACCCATGTTCCTAAGAAAGCCTTTTTAACCTCGCAAGTAAGCTCGATTCTCTCGAGTCAAATTCCCGTGAAATATAAGGACCCCGGTTGTCCTACAATTTCTTGTGTCATAGGCAATACCTTTGTGGATAAAGCTTTACTTGATTTGGGAGCGAGTGTGAATCTTCTTCCATTCTCGGTCTACCAAGCCCTAGGTTTAGGGGATCTCAAGACCACCAATATGACCCTTCAACTTGCCGATCGTTCCATTAAAATGCCGAAGGGAATTATTGAGGATGTGTTGATAAAAATCGGTGATTTTATCTTTCCCGTTGACTTTGTTGTTCTCGAGACTCAACCCGTCTCGAATCCGAAGAACCAAATTCCTATCATTTTAGGACGACCTTTTCTTGCTACATCCAATGCCTTAATCAATTGTAGGAATGGTTCAATGAAGCTCACTTTTGGAAACATGACCATAGACTTAAACATTTTCAATGTAGGAAAAGAACCCAATGAGCTTTATGAGCAACCTATAGGGGTTAATGTGGTCAACAAGTTTGTCACATGGTCTAGTTTTGAGGATAGTGAGATTGAGTCTCTTCTCAACGAGGATTTCAAAGTCAACAACGAGAACAATAGGGAATATCATGAGTCGTTGAAAGAGTTGACCTCGGAGGAGTTGTTAGGAGAATTGAACGACATTTGTTCAAAATGGGAAACTCCGCCCGAGATTGTTCGTGTTGACCCTAGGCCCGATTTAGAGAGTCATGTAGGTGAATCACCGACATTTGACTCATTGTTCCATCATTCATATAGCGCCTTAGGAAAAGATGACACCGTTTCTTGCATTATTCCTAGTGGTTTATCCCATGACCAAAATTGCATTGTCTCTAATTTGCTTGATAATAAAGAAGCATTAAGTTGGTTTAGGGAGAACATTAGTGATACTTGTCCTATAGGGATGAACGATTGTCACATGCTAGAGAAAGTCTTTGTGCATAAAAATTTTCGAAAACATTTTGATTCTTTCTCGAAGCTTCCTCCCATATTTCCTTCCGGAATTGGCTGAAGTGGTTCCTTCTTCGAACCTTCCCTCGTCAAGTTCAGGTATGGGGAAGGAAATGTGTGAGTGTGTGGGTCGTGTTAGTGTTTCGTTCGTTAATAAAAATCCCTTTCATATCCATTTCAGGTATTTTTCTCTTTACTCTCTCATTTTAATTCTCTCTTTTGCATACATTGAGGACAATGCATGATTTAGGTATGGGAAGGGCTTTAGTGTAATTCTTAAAAAAATGAAAACCCTAAAAAATAAAAAATTAGAAAAATCCAAAAATAGAGATACTTTTAGCTAAGTTGTCTTTCCCTCACTTGAACTTTAGGAGTAGTTGGTGTTAACATGTTTTCGAAAAGTATATATATGTAGTGTCTTTTAGATAATTTGAACGTAGTTAAGTAAGGTTGTCTTTTTGAAACTTGTATCGACCGATTTGTACTCTAAATTCCAAGATGGCACACACTTTGCACAAGACCTTTGATGGAGAGATTGTCTAGTGATATTATTCGATACCTGAGAGAGAACCCACATGTTGAAACAATGTCGAATCGAACCTTTGCGAATAAAAAAAAAAGGGAAAAAAAGAAAAAGAAAAAAAGAGATAGAAAAAGAAAAGGAATAACTACTTCAATACCCATTTTTCTTTATAGATAAAATCTTTAGATAAATGGGCAAAAGTAGATTGGCTAGTCTCGTTTTGTGGCCTTTGTTACTCGAGCAATTAAGTCCGTCGGGGGATTTCAAAACCTAGTGCCCTAAGACCGTTTGGTTTGGGAGTCACTGACCTAAAGCTCGCTACATGGGTAACATTGTTTGCCTAAGAAAACGGACAAAATAAAGTCAATGCAAAAAAAGAAAAAAAAAAGAATAAGAGTTTGTGAAGTTTGGCTAGATATTTGTTTCGATAGAGATTGGGTCAGTTCAAAATTGGTTGAAAAAGAGAAAGTGTTCTTAGACAATTAGGATCCATCAAAGGCCTTAAATTACTTACACTCCTTGGATTTCTAGTAAACTTTTGTGTCGATGCAAGTAGATTAGAGACAACTGTATCTTGATTATTAGTAGATGAGTCTTTAAGTCGTATTTTCCTTAAAAACGTTTTTTGTTAACACCAACGAAACTAGAGTAAGAGTCGAGTAGACACTCGCTAGAATGTCTCGAAGATTTTATGGGTATATCTTCTGTAAACCCTTAGGAGACAAAACTCATCTTGTAGAGATCGTCTACGAGTTTAACGGGTTGGTGAGCCTAAAATCACCCGTCACGCCTACGAAAAGGAGCCTAGGAATCGCATCTAGTTTTCTTAGTTTATTTATTTTCTCTTTTGATTTTTACTCGAGGACGAGCAAAAGATAGGTATGGGGAAGTTTGATTAGTCCATATTTTTGCATATTTAAGTGCCTATTTTTTGTTTATTTTCGTAGTATTAATCGCTTATTTATTTTATTTCAGGAAATTGTAGATAAATAAAGAAAGAAGAGAAAATGCAAGAAAAAAGAGAAGAAAAGGGAAAAGAAAAGAAGAAAAAAAGAGTTGGCAACTAAGGGACACATGGAGGGCCACAATCTTCCCAACACACAAGGCACATGGATGGTCAAGATTGAGCCACCCTACCCCTAAACCCTAATTCTTTAGTTATAAATACCCCCTTCTCTTTACTTGTAATCACCAACCTAGCAACCTAGAAAACCTAGCCACCTACCCACCTTTTCTACCTAGTCATTTCTATAGTTAGTATCTTAGATAGATTTACATTTTGCTAGCCTCAATTTCCTTTCCAAGCTTGTATACACTTTTTAATTTCTATGCAAATCTCTTTTATCTTAATCTTGTATTGTCTTTTTAATTTATGTTCTCCAAGTTCTATGGTTCTTTTAAGTACCACCACATGCTTTTTAAGCTTTTGGGAAATGAAGAATCATTGAGCTTGTGATTAGTGTAGATCTCTTAATTTTTAGTTTTAATTTTCAAGAAGAAGGTAAAAACTCTAGCACAAAATATGATTTGTGTGGGGGTTAAATCTTGAAATAATACATATATTCAGTATTATTCACCAAACGATGTTTATTCGACTTGCTCTGTTTTTGCTTAAGCTTGTTTAATAGATTTACACCTCCCCTGTTTTCGTTCCTTTTCTAAGAAAACACTAACACCCAGCCTTTTGTTCTTTTCGTTTAAAGTTCTCCCCTGCTCTGTTTCGGCTGAAACAAAAACCTGTCACATACCCTTTTCCGAGTTGTCCCCGAGTTCACCGAGTCGCAACGCTTTCCGATCTCGATGGGCTTTTCTGATTTTGTTTTAGTTTTATGACAACCGAGTTCTAGTTTGAGTATGTATGCTGCTTTGTCGAGTTCTTGTCACTGAATTTGTTTTGTTTCACCAAGTTGAAGCTGAGTTTCTGTCGAATCTGTTTGTAGTCTGTGGTTGTTTCCTTTCGTTTTCTTTGCCTTTTGACCCACTGAGTCACTGCTGAGTCGATTCTTGCGAGTTGCCGAGTCGTAGTTGTAGTTTTATTTCCCAGTTTTGTTTGATTTCTGGCAGAGTCGTCTGAGCTGCTTTGATGCCGAGTTTAATAGCCTGATTTGCCGAGTCATTTTTGTTGCTTAGTTCTGTATTTGCTGGGTTTATTTTGTATCGAGTTTTAAGGCTGGTTTTGAGTTTACTGCGTTTTTGTTGTTTCCTGGGTTCTGTTGTTAGTCGAGTTGTTGAGTCTGCAACAGAGTTTTGTGTGTGGGTTTATGAGTCCCACATTATATGTCTTGCTATGTCGCTTTGCTCGCTGTTTTCTTTTGTTTTTCAGCTATTTAGATTAGCCTGCAGTCCTCTGTCTTGTTCCGTTTCGTGCCTGTTTCTGCTGAGTTTTTAATCGAGTCCACCTGCGATTCGCTTCCAAATCCTGTTGTGGTCGAGTCCTGGTTTGTTGCAGAGTATAAGCATCGAGTCTAACTTCTGGGTTTTGGTATTAAGTTGTCCGAGTCTTTAGTCGAGTAGTGTGTAGTTCGTAGTTTTATGTCGAGTTGTTTGGTCCTGTTTTTGGGGTTAAATTCATTCTTTTAGTAGTTTACTAGTTTTTGCCATGCTTTGATTTTGTTCTGCTGGAATACGTTAACTGGTTGTATGTGAATCACTGCGAGCTTTCATCGAGTCATGTGGTGCTTTGTTAAATTATCTTATTTCCTGTCACATTTTGTTTAATGTGGGTTCAATTATATAAGCTTCTGAGTTTGTTAGTTTTACGTTGATTGCTTTACTTTAATAATGTCCTAGAGATAACTAGATTAGCTAGTTAAGTGATAACTAATTAGTTTATTTTCTTGCTAGACTTCACAATTTTAAGCTTAATTAGTTTAAGTAGTTTAATTTCAGACTTAAAAAAAAAAAAAAAACCACATTTCACTCTTAATTAATGTCTAATTCGCCTAGTTTTAAAAATAAAAGGGTTGCAAAAAAAATAATTTTAATCTCTGTGGATCGAATCATAAATATTAAAACGGTGATCGTGCGCTTGCGATTTAATAAAGGTAATATTCCTAGCACATCACTGGCTAATTGTCCTTGTTTAGTTGATTGCTACAATGTTTATTCGTCTCCTCCGGCTGTAGTGTTGGAGACTATTCTGATTGATTCTTCTTCTTAATGAAAGATGCTTTTATTCAAAAAAAAAAACATATAATCATTTTTTTTAAGCTTGCCCAGATGACCTATACTCTATCCATCCTAATTTAGAGGTCCGCTGAGAAGAAAATTTCACAATTAAAAGGCCTTTTCTCTTTAAGCTGAATTGTAATAAGTTAGAAGCTGATTAAAAATCAGCAACTAACTTAAAATCAGAAGTTAGTTTGAGTTGTTTTTTTCGTGGATTAATTTTTAAAAAATTTTAGTGATAAGAATTATTCATAAAACATAAATTACCTATAAACAAGTTATTATTATTATTATTATTATATTTTTAATAACTAAAAATACCTACAAAAATATTTTAAACTCCCGACTTATCACATAAGTTAAACGAGCTGATAATATAATAAGCTGAGAGTTTAAAATGTCTGTTTGGATAGTTTAACTTATTAATGATTTATAAGTTATAATAAAAAAAATAAAAATAAAAATAATTTATAATTAACTTATGTCTTACGAAGCATTTAAAAAAAACTTATGTTTATGAATAATTTCCTATAAATTCTTTTTATTTTTTAAAATTAAGCCATGCCAAAAAGAATTAACTCTTCCAATCAATCAATAAAGTAATTAACGCACTCGAGGCGGTCAGACGGTATGTATGGTGTCAGACTGTCAGCTATCTCGGCACCTGCTAGAACTTTCCACACTGCTTGGGTCAACTTGACCCCTTGAACATCTCCACACACCGCAAACACAAACAGTTTTTAATACGAGGAAGCAAGTTGCAGAACCTGTAAGGGATCATCAATAAACTAAGGTTCCTACTTCCTACTCATCCATGTATATCAGTTGTTCATCTCTTAGTTTCTAAATTCATTGATCTTTGTTTAATTTGATTAAAAACTAGCTGCCTGTACATACAAGTATAACCTATTGTTTATGTGAATCTATTTTTGCTGGACTCGATGTGTCTGTTTCTGTTAATGGTGTATTAAGTTGATCATATTATTATACAATTAGCTGTTTAGTCTCTTTTTAACCACAGATGGTCATTGAACTTGGTGCTTATTTCCAATCCAGTCATTTGATTTTAATTATTTTTTTGATAGTCACTTAACTAAGTAGTTACTTAATTTGTGGTCATTCCGTTTTCCAACACATTCATGTTCTAGCAATTCTGATGGATGATGAACTTCGGAGAAATTTACAGATTTCGAGAATGGGTCTTCCTAGTGTGTGCCCATGGGCACACATCATACACCAAATTTGATGAGATTGGTGGATTTTAATTGGTGGACTTGGTGTAAATGCAGGAGGGGCATCTTTATTTATGATTAGATGGCCAATAAGAATGCACCAAACTCATAGAATTTAGTGTCTATTGTGTGCCCATGGGCAAAGAAAACATGATTTCAAGAGTAGAAAGCAAAACTGATGCAACTGATATCATCAATTGTGTTGACTTTATTGTATCAATCAAGCAATAAATCATTAACAAAACAAGAAATGTAGTCCCTGACTTGAACTTTGGGGACTAATCTTGAATTTAACAATCTTTCTCGGTACTTTTTTCATCCTTTAACTACTCCTAGCTAGCGATATAACATTTGGTTATTCCTAATACTGTGAATGTATTGTGAACAAGTCGGCAACATGATTTTATATATTAACTTAATTTTGGAGTGAACAAATAGGCTACTTTAAAAAATTTGAATGTAGGAATATTTTGTAAATAATATTTAAATGTTTATTTATTATAATGGGAATGATGCAAGCTAAGAATGACAATATTCATAATTTTGGGGAATGACCATTAATTAAGCAAGTATTTAGTTAAGTGACCATAAAAAAAACAATTAAAGTAAAATGACCAAATTGAAAATAAGCACCAAGTTTAATGACCATTTATACTGCTCTCTCGCCTTATTGTTGCGGGTTCAAGTAAATCTGACCACTAATTTAGGGTTTTCTAACAATGGAAAAATGAACAATAATTACATAATTGATCATGGAACTAAGATGATTGGGGCTACATATTTAGTTATCACCGCTTTGAGGAATTGCACAAAAAATAAATATCAAGACCACAATTTACGAGTTTTAGAATTTTTTTAGGAATGAAAAACATTCAAATTGTTTAATTGAAGTGCCTAAATCTCAATTATGTCCTGTGTAAAGAAAATGTTACTTAAGATATTGCCATCTAGTTGGTAGGATATTCTACTCCCCGGCTAATAGGGCAACTAAATTGTAACTAAATGTTCACAATCTTTATGCTTTTGCACCAAATTGCTTCTTATTATACTCAATGATCAGAATATTATATTGTATACACTACGTACATATGTTGAGAGGACAATGGCTTGCTTATCCTCTTTCCTTGAATACTGTGATGCTCTGTTCATTCGTGTCTCGATGAAATTTTGTTGATTATTCCCTGAAGAGTTGAAATATTGAAGCTTATGTTTGTATTATTTTCGGGGGTGATGCAGGGAAAATACAAGTTGCAAGTATAAAGCATCAAGGAAATGGGATATGTATTAGTAATATCGTTTCCGGTGATCCTCTTCCTCTTGATTTTAGCCATAGCATGTTATCTTCTTGGTAGGGCTCGGGGTCGACAACAATCTGCTCCTCAATATTATGGGCCTCCTGTTCCTGCTCCTCCACCTTCTGTTCTGCATTTTCAAGCTCCCGGTGATTCTAAATAGTCTCAATTAAATCATGTGACCAGTATTGTGCTCTCTTGTGCTTCTGAACTATACATAATACCTTAGATATATTGTTAAATGTTAGTTTATTTGAAATTATAGAGGATGCTTGTTTTCTGTTTATTGTTTGTTTAACCTGTATAGTATACAATTAGTACTTCTATAAAGTGAAAGAAACATATTTTACCTTGATTTAACCGAGATAGTAATTGGATTTGGTTCTTGGAAACTAGGAGGTGTGTGTATATAAGTTTGAATATGGTTAATACTACACTTTTTTTTCTGCCAAAAGAATATTATCCATGAGTTTAAGCCAAAAATTGGGTTATAACCCTTAAGATCAGCAATTGAAATTGAATTATAGTATGTGTTTAGTATAGAAGTTGTGCTTGGTTTCATATATCGGTTAGGCGACGGTTCTGGACAGTCTTTTTACGATGTGTATGAGTAAAGCTATGTAATTTATTCTGCATTAAATTGCTATGCGTTAAGAAAAACCTATTGTACCGTTCTGGATTATATATTTGAACCCCAAAGTGTCTCACTGCATATCACACATATTAGTATAGTATTACAGAGGCTAGACTAGATTATATCATAGATATTCTCGCTGCAGCTAATTCAAGTAGTAGCCAACAAAGCTTTAAAGAGTGTTGAGACGTCTTTTCATATGGAGAGATTTAGTAAGAAGATATAATTCTTCTCACTTCTTTGTATGTTTTACCTGTGTAATCCTGTACATAAATTTAAGCTTAAAATTTGCACTATTTTAATATAAAAAGATCAGTGATATGTATATGGTGATTAAACTTCTATGTGTAAAAGAGTGACTAGAGTTTTTGTTCTTTTTGCTGAAATTATTCATTTGGGTACTTGACTTTGATAATAATGATGAAATCTTCATTTGAAACATGAGTATCTTGACAAGGCTGTCGCGTGCCTATCAAATAATAAAATATCTAACCAGACCTCCTAACTATGTAGTAGGGTAAGTCAGAGTCGTTCCCACAGAGACAAACGTATCAAACACTAGTTATTCTCGATTTAATCCAACTAACAAGTAACACAATAAAAATATGGAGATTATTAAACTAATATTATACTAATACAAATAAAATCTAGAAAACAATTAAATAAAAATATCTAGAATCAAGTCTCCCCACTACCATGAATTAATGCAATTATGATTTCCTCCCCCAATTAATCAGATAAATTACCCAAGAGGAAAGATGCGCCCTATAAAATACCAATAACCTCTTCCGAGTATTATTGGCTTCTCTAAAATACAATCAAGCCTATTTCCATGGTATCATGCAATTTAGAGACATTAAACACAGCATCCTAACTTCCAAACAATTCCTTCTACCTATTTCCATGGAGAAGTTCATGTCCTTATTGGATAAATCACAACCATCTAAATCCAACTTCCGATGGTAGATAGATATCGGTTCAAACAATATACATAATCAAGTCTAACCTGTAATTGTTATTTAGCACAACTCAATAAGCAAGAGCAAATAACCTTATCAATCAGAGATCATCGAAAATCACGCATCAACCACAACTAGGGTTCAACTCAACTCTAGAATAAAATCTACTCTAGCATAATAGATATATAAAAGAAAATAAAGATGGATTATACAATGAATTCTTCAATCCCGGAGTCTTGAAGAAGAAGATGAGACAAAGTGTTTTTAACCTAACCTAATTATACAATATTCTATTTTTCTACTGTCTATCCCTATAAATATAATTGATTTTAATGCTTACAAGGAAATACAAATCAGTTTCCCAAACGGAATTGGTTTCTCCAAGGAAAATTCGTAGCTCTGTTTTCTGTCCTGTTTTTGGGCTGATTCTGTTGGATTTTGGATATTGGACCACCTCTGAATTAAAGAAAATTCTCTAAGCTTCGCGTGGGCTGTAAGATCACCCAATTCTGACTTCTAGAACTCAAAATATGGCCCAAACAGTGAGTCAAGTGCAAGCAATCCAACAAATCCGAATTTCCTTCTAATTAATCTTCAAATTAAGCTTTTTATTTTAATTTCCTCCAAGTTTAGGAACTCCTTGCATCCTACAATAAAACATTAAAATCTATTAAATAAATATCCAATTAAATGCAAAATATAATAAATATGAGGAATAAAATCATATAAAATATATGTAAAAATATACTCTATCAAACATCCCCACACTTAGCTTTTGCACGTCCTCGGGCAAATAAAAGAAATAAAAATATCTATAACTAACTACCATCACTTTCGTAGACGACACGATTGCATTGAGCGCATGCAACAAGCCGTTAAACCCCTAGGCAGCCCTAGTAGGACGAGTTTTGTCTCGTGAGGGTTTATAGAAGATTTACCCACAAAATCTATTTTTTTCTGCCAAGTCTCAAACATGCAACTAATATGAATGCAATCTAAATGAATATGCCTAGAATCCGATTATGAAAGCATCAACCTAGTCAACATATATCTTCAGAATTGCAACAACCAAGGATTTCATCTATCTCACATTTTAGTCATGCAACTCTTCCACTGCAAGTACGGAGTGCATCGTGTGTGATTAACATGCTCTCTAATGAAACAAAACAGAGACCAACAAACTTCAACAGAGTCTTAACCATGAGCCGTTAATCAGAATAGAGCTTAAACACTTCGTTACAATAGAGTCAACTATAGCTTAGGGTCACAAAGGAACTTCTATGCCTCTCTTATATTTTTCTCTTTTTTTTTCTATGCTCGGTCTAAGGTCGGGACGCTTCCCAGGGTAAGTGAGTTACGACCACCATAAGACTTCGCTGGCTCTTTATTTATCTTTTTTTTGGTCAAGTAATTCTCCAGTAACCAAGGGTTGTGAAAAGTCACCAAGAATTTTTTTTTATTCTAGTACATCACTTAATACCAGCACAAGTACATGGATCGTCCCTTCCACATAATATTATATTGTCACCCATTGATCTCAAAGGAGTACTCGATACTTTATTCATAATATTTTATATTTTTCTCTTTTTTTCTAGAAAGGCATATACATTCCATAGCTTCCCCAAACTTAAGAATTACATACTCTAAGCTCAAAAGAGAATAGTCAAAATTCTACGCTCGACTCATAGCTAAGACTCAAGAATTAAGCTAGCCTAAGTCTCGTCTCTAGAGCATTTTATAGTGTAATTAAAATTTCCGCACAAGCAATTTCTAAGTATGCAAGACATCACATATGATCAAGATTACTAGCCAAGAAATTATGCAAATAAACTCATCATAAGAAATTAACTTGGTATCATACTTTCATGAATTATGCAAATGCAAACTAAAAAAAAAACTACAAATTAAATAACTACATGCTCTAATTTAAATGCAACTAACATGAATTTCCTAAATTTAAGACAAGGCAATATACAATTTTTTTCTAATTTTTTTTTTTTTTTTTTAATCATATATATAATTTTTTTGGATTTTTTCTTTCACTAAGAACTCATCCCCACACTTAAATGGTTCATTGTCCTCAATGAATAAATTAATAAAAAATATACAAAGAAAGGCTAGAAATACTCCCCTAGTGCATAAGCACGAAGTGTCTCGAAGAAGAATTGAAGTGCGGCTTCATTTAATTAATTAGCCAGCTTCATGCTTGCTACAAATATTAGGTTTTAGGAAATCTAACTCAAAATGGAAACTGCCCAAGCGGTAATGCTCTAGCTTTGCAAACTAGATGGCAGGGGTTCAATTCTCCACGAGAGCAAAAGTTTTGGAACATATATTCTGTGCATTGCTGACTAGGCGATGACTGTCCTGCTGACTATGCGGATGACTGGGCTGAAAATGATGGGCCGCTTCGAAGAGTGGGCCGAAGACTTGCGAGTTGGGCTTGCGAGTAGGCAGATTACTTGGAGTAAATAGATGCACTGAATTTGCGTGAGGTACTAGCTCAGAACAGAGACCTGTGGGCTTGAACTGATGTCAGACTGGGCCTCATGGATTTGTGGGCTTCAATGTGGACGAGAAAGGTGGGTAACATGGGCCCAAACAGGAATTGGACGCACAGAGTACAGTTCGAGTAAGGGAAACTGTGTAACCAACAGCAGGCTCCAGTAACTATTGCACCGCAGGCAGATAGACTCGCACGCCCGGTTGTCTGGACTGTTGGCTTAGAAAATGGGCCTGGGCCGGACAGGTTGATGGGCTGCACACACTGGCCCATGCGCCAGAATTAGAGCACCGTAAGCAGATGAACAAAATGGGCGTTCACCAAAATATGAGCGCCCGTCTTCAGCTACTGGAATATCAGCATAGCGCGCAAGAAAAAATAGTAGAGGAGGACCCGACTTGTAAAAGTTAATTGACGGTTCTGAGCCTGTGCATTCCGCTCTTCCTCTTTTTTTTCTATTTGTTTTTTCAAAGCCTGAGCCACTTATAAAATTATTCTCTTTTCTGAAACACTTCGAACAAAATTATCAAGGCATCTTGGGGTAGTAAAAATAACCAACAAATAAAATTTCTAATCTAAAAAATACATAAAAATTACTAACCTTAAAAATCATGGGTTGCCTCCCAAGAAGCGCTTGTTTATTGTCATTAGCTCGACTTATTTAAATAACTAATATTCATCAATGAGGTGAAAATGCAAACAAATGTACATATCTTCTAATTTCAATTAATCTATTTACTTGAGCACCAATTAAAATACCAAGAAGATATATAAATCGACACATGAGACATATATGATGCTCAAGAAAATTGGGTGTGTGAAAGTATTCAGAAAAATCATCTCTAACACATTTATAGCTACTTTTCACAAATTCCTCCCAAATCCGATCGACAAAAGGCATATACATATTCTCAATCTTAACATCAATTGAGTCAATCTCATCCAAAATTGATTCTATCTCATCTACCAAAATTGAATTCACAATATCCTTATCCGCATTAATTTCCACCACAGATATATTATCACTCTCATCAAATAGCATGTATAAAGAGTCATCTAAGAAATCAACATCATTGTTATCACAAGATTTTTCACATAAGTTATTTTCTTGAGAAACACAAGGATCAACAAGGGTAAGATTTTCAAAATCATCATCATCTTCATCATCAAAGTAATCAAAAATTATCTTACTGTTACTGACCTCGTTTGTAGACTCTTTGACCTCCCCACCATTCCACAAAGTTGCATCATTAATTTGACTCGTAGGTTCTCTATCTGTTTGAGTGCGCACCTCTACGAGTTGAGTTACCTGTTGAGTCATTTGCGCCATATGAGCTTGCATCTTATTGATATGTGTCTTAAACTCTTCATTCTTTTTCTCTTGTGATGAAATAAATTCTTGCAAAAGAATTTCCAAGTTGGAGTTTTGTGGTGGTTGAGGGTAGATGATTTCAGGTGGTTGAGCTTGGCATGGACTAACTTGTATCTCGTCAAACTGAGGATTAAATGGTTGACTTTGAGAAAATTCGGAGATAAAAGTTTCCAAGGCAGTTTCCAAGCTAGATTTTTGTGGTGGATGTGAGTGGTTTTGGTAGGAAAAATTAGGATAATATTCCCCACCAGAGTTGTATGTGCTAGGATATGGATTGTACTGTGGTATTTGGTTAGAGTTGTAATTGGTAGTGTAATCGAAATTACCATCCCAATAAGGTGATTGGTTTGGATAATAAGGGGTGTTGAATTGGCAAAAGTTTCGATGGTGTCCCCGCATACCACAAACTTCACAAGTAGTAACCAAATATGAGGGTATAGACTTGATTTCATCGATTGTCCGAGATAATGAATGCATAGCCTTAGTCAGTGCCTCCATGCTTTCTTCTTCTTCCTCCATTCACTCGCTTACTTTCTTGTCGTAAAAACCTGAAACTCAAATATTGCAAACACAAGAAAAACCACAAGTGAAGGATTAAACGGAACAAGAATAATAGCCGAAGCAATAACAAAATAAAATAAAATTAGTCGGATCTTATCAAAAACAAACTAATCTAATACCGCTTTGTCCCCGGCAGCGGCGCCAAAAATTTGACAAGGCTGTCGCGTGCCTATCAAATAATAAAATATCTAACCAGACCTCCTAACTATGTAGTAGGGTAAGTCAGAGTCGTTCCCACAGAGACAAACGTATCAAACACTAGTTATTCTCGATTTAATCCAACTAACAAGTAACACAATAAAAATATGGAGATTATTAAACTAATATTATACTAATACAAATAAAATCTAGAAAACAATTAAATAAAAATATCTAGAATCAAGTCTCCCCACTACCATGAATTAATGCAATTATGATTTCCTCCCCCAATTAATCAGATAAATTACCCAAGAGGAAAGATGCGCCCTATAAAATACCAATAACCTCTTCCGAGTATTATTGGCTTCTCTAAAATACAATCAAGCCTATTTCCATGGTATCATGCAATTTAGAGACATTAAACACAGCATCCTAACTTCCAAACAATTCCTTCTACCTATTTCCATGGAGAAGTTCATGTCCTTATTGGATAAATCACAACCATCTAAATCCAACTTCCGATGGTAGATAGATATCGGTTCAAACAATATACATAATCAAGTCTAACCTGTAATTGTTATTTAGCACAACTCAATAAGCAAGAGCAAATAACCTTATCAATCAGAGATCATCGAAAATCACGCATCAACCACAACTAGGGTTCAACTCAACTCTAGAATAAAATCTACTCTAGCATAATAGATATATAAAAGAAAATAAAGATGGATTATACAATGAATTCTTCAATCCCGGAGTCTTGAAGAAGAAGATGAGACAAAGTGTTTTTAACCTAACCTAATTATACAATATTCTATTTTTCTACTGTCTATCCCTATAAATATAATTGATTTTAATGCTTACAAGGAAATACAAATCAGTTTCCCAAACGGAATTGGTTTCTCCAAGGAAAATTCGTAGCTCTGTTTTCTGTCCTGTTTTTGGGCTGATTCTGTTGGATTTTGGATATTGGACCACCTCTGAATTAAAGAAAATTCTCTAAGCTTCGCGTGGGCTGTAAGATCACCCAATTCTGACTTCTAGAACTCAAAATATGGCCCAAACAGTGAGTCAAGTGCAAGCAATCCAACAAATCCGAATTTCCTTCTAATTAATCTTCAAATTAAGCTTTTTATTTTAATTTCCTCCAAGTTTAGGAACTCCTTGCATCCTACAATAAAACATTAAAATCTATTAAATAAATATCCAATTAAATGCAAAATATAATAAATATGAGGAATAAAATCATATAAAATATATGTAAAAATATACTCTATCATATCTATATTCTATATATGGGGAATTTTTGCAGCTAGCTATCTGATTAAATCGAGTTATTTTATCTTTTTCCAATACTAACACTAGTTACAGAAAATCTGAAGTGATATTGTTCATATTTTGTCCCTATTTTGACATTCATTCATTCATTTTTTTCTTTATCTACTTTCATGGATTATATGTCTTCTTGAAGTCCTAAATAATGGGCCTGTTTGGGGGCATGAAAAGCCCATAACTTAAGGGCTTATTTTTTTAGAAAATGTACATTTTTTTTATAATATTTTTAGACATAAATGTTAAGAAAGTGTTTCATATTCATTATGTGACGAAACAATAAGGACTTGATTCAGAAAAGAAGTACATTTTTATGTACTTTTCTCCCGAAATAAGCCCTTTTTTTTATAAAGTGACGTTAACCCAAACAGTCACGTAATTTTTCTCTACCTCTGTAAGTCAGTACAAAGGTGAATACACTTCACTGTGTATTTGTATAGCGAGGTTTTGCAGAAAGCTATCCAAATAATCCGAGTTCTTTACTCTTAACTCGACATCTCAATTGACATTGTTCATATTTTTGTTGATATTCCATTTTTCTGTTTGACATTCATTCATGCCCTTCCTTTAGGAATTACATTACCGTTAGTCTTCTTGTATACCTGACTATATATACTATTACTTTCATCTTGTAAAAGCGTGACCAGAGTTGTCTTCATCCGCCAGACTTAGAACTAAAAGACGTCAAATGTTCAGTGAGAAAATGGGTGCGTGCATATTTGAATTTCTCTCAACTGTGTTTTACTCAAAAAAAAGGTGCTTCTCTCTTATGGGACTTTGCCAATCTAAGCAGAAAACCAGAGTTTGGCTGAGAACATGTGGTAAAATCCTTGGACCAAGCAATATATATGGACTCATTTTATTTGAGAATATTACATATATGCAGCGAGAATGAAAAACTTAATATATAGTCCCAGTTGGAAATAATTGTTGACCTCCACCCTGTGATAGATAATATATTTGAGAGATGGTAGGTAGCACCAAAACAAATAGTGGAAGATTGTGATCCACAAAATTTGTTAAACCTAACCTTCTATGTGCGTGTTGAGCTTTCTTTGTTGACTATTAGGTCTTTTTGCTCCATGTACTTCGACAAACTATCTTAGTGGAAATTGTGGTCCTCTAGACCATGCTCTTTCTACTTTTGCTGCCAAGTTTTATCGTTGGTAACAAGTTTTTGTCCTTGTTCAACTTCAAACAGCTCCGCTACGATTTATGACCTGCTGAACAAAATCCAAGTCAACTCCAGATCGGCTGCTAGAATCTTTGAAAGATATTTGTGATGATCTGTAATTTTAAACAACCCTTTGTGCTCAATACAGAGAATTAAAGATAATTTGTTAAAAAAATATACAATTTCACAAATAGTTGGGTAAGAGCATGTCCGATGGTAAAAATTTCTTGTTAAAATGTTGTAGGTAACATTATCTAGATGACACATTTTACATTTTACGGATTAAATTAAATTTATACAACTCCAACTCTTTACCTACTTAACAAAATAATATAACCATGTTCAACTTCTAAGTTTTGAGCTCCAAATTTCAAATCAAACTCCACAAATGTATAGCCAACACTATTGCGGTTCACATTTTATAAAAATAACTCTATAATTTTTATTTATAATATTTTCAATTCGAGGCTCGTATATCACTTGACCTCAATTAGTAAATGCTTAAAATAGAAATTTGTTGCATGTTAATCAGTGATTTTTGGACTCTCTCCTTGTTTCATCTGATCTGATCTGGCTGTTATTAAGTTTGGTGATGAGATGGTGATATCTTTGAAAGCATGTATTGGATAGGTTAGATTTCGTTTTCCTTGAAAATTTTTGTACAGTAAAAATATTTGGACTGATCAAATTTTAGGGGATAATTAACCTGATCTCAGTAGCTAATGAACTATTCCACAAATTGATGACGAAACTTGTTGCAGCCAGTCATCAACTCCTGTTTATTGAATTGATGAATATAGTGACATGAAGATGCTTCATTTAACTATAGTAATAGGGCTCTAAAGTCTAAAGGAATCTAAATGAAAACTGCAAATCTTAGATGATTACACGGCTTGTTATGTTAGTTTCTAATTATTTAGATAAACTAATCCTGGAATCAATATGTGATGATTCTAATCAGTATGTGATGATTCTAAGTGATCAAATATACTGAATCTCTGTTTTTTACACAAAACCTTAATATAAAAGAAGGGTCGAGGACCTTTTAAATTTAATATTATATAGAGCGTAGATAAAATTTGAAGTACAATATTTAATATCAACTTAAAGATATCTTACATGCGACCAAAAAAAAAAAGTGCAGTAGTTAAAATAGTATTATAAGTCCGTATGCATATTTCCTTTACAACATTACCTCTTTGAATTAAAAGAGAATGACAAAAATTTTGAAATATTTTTAACAAAATTTCTCGAATATTTAATTAGTACAAAATTGATTAAATGTGTCTTATAAAAGTTAATTTTATATTAGAAAAATATGAAATAGTATAATGCCTCGTGCAATGCAAAATTTTAAGTGATATAGATAATTGACAAAGTCAAGAATCAGCAATGCTAAACCTGAATAAACAAAACATAAATACATATATACATATACTTACCATAAATTAAGGCAAACACTGATTAAGCTAGGTTTACAAGGTAATAAAATAGGAGAAAATCACTTGGTCAAATAAAAATACATAGACAGCAGAGGATTCTTAAAATGTTTTTCCTCTTGTCTCACAGAAAATGTCCGCTTAACATTCAAGTGAAAAAGAATAGTTGTTCCAAAAATCCAAAAAGAAGTTCTGTAATTAACTAGCGGATGTTGTTAATAACGATTAAGTACTGTATTAGTAGTTAATCTAGGAAGTTCTGTACATGGTACAGCAGATACTGCATTAACTAATTGAACCTTATTTCAACTCGACGCAAGTTGCCAAAATTAATGGCCGGCTTATTACTTAAAGAGTTAAGAGTGGACACTCATATTTTTTCTAAACCTACGAATTAGTTAAGTAATTAAAGAGCTTCATAATTTCTGATCAGTTATATGCTTAATCAAATGTTTTAATAACCGAAACTGCTGGTGGTGTATTCCCAGAGATGCATGTGAGAGATGTGACATAGTTGACTACATATATTTGTATCCTTGATTCTTTGTATGTATATTATTTATTTATCTTTTTTTTACTCTATAACCTGAGGAAATAATTAAGCAAGGTGCTTAATTAAAAATTATCAAATAAAAGAAAGCCAAATGAGTAAGCAAAAGCCAGCGGAGTATACATGGCCGTCACCAACCTTTCCTATTTTATCACACCTATAGGTCTTTTAAAAACGAGATATAACCATGCTGAAAGATAAACCATATAGTACTAGTTATTTTTAATTTTTTACTCATCTGATCATAGTAGACAATAATATTCTATCGAACGATCTTTCATCGTTTCAAATTCAACATCTCCCCGTCAAAAAATACTTGGAGAAAAAGTATAAATAAAATATATGTATACATAAAAATTGGTATTCTGATGAACCCATCCTTCTTAGCAATAAATACAATCAATTATTTATTATTGAATATATTTAGCCAACCCTTAAATACTCGGAGTCCACACCGTTAATTGTCATATTTTAAATATTCTATTTATAATAATTTCAAATAATAATAATATCTCACTTTCAAATATAGTCAATTAATAAGATTAGTATTATGACAGCATAATATTTTACTAGCTAATTCGAAAAATTTTATATAATTATTATTTTATATAATTTGGTCAATATATTTTAGCATGCATGCATTTTGATAGTCTTATGAAGTATAATTTCATAATTTTTTTTTAATATTTTTTTTTCTGAAGAAAAGTTCAAACAACAAATTTTTATTCAGAGAAAAAAATTTAAAAATATATTATGAAACTATAATTCAAATGATCATGGAAAACGTGCTGGAAAAATGTGTCAAAAAAATAAGGTAAAAGGATAATAAGAGAGACCGAGGGAGTAGTACAAGATTGTTATATGACTGTTTATGTATTTTCTGAATCATGGGTTAAAAACAGACCAAAACGAAAAATAACAAAATCATGTGGGGAATTGGCATTCATACCGGAGCTTTGTTTCCTCAACAGATAAATAAATTGAACCACGTGGTGTTTGACTCAAGTTCCTTTGTCTCTTCATTTGTACAAACCGGACCACCTCCATATTCTTTTTTATTCTTCGAGATTTTGCACCATTTTTTTAAACCAGTCTCGAATGACTCCTATAATTTATAACTTACAAATATAAGAGTTTTAATTAGTAGTAACTACAACTCTTTACCAGCCAACGAACATCAACCACGTTAAGTAATGTAGGAAGGTGTGATATGCTTGTAGCTTCCTAATTGCTCCTTTTTTCAGTAAAACAGAGTTTGTTAAAAACTTTTTTATTAAAATCTTTATTATCCAAAATAATGTCATTTTTCTTCAGTTTCATCTTTTTTTCCATTATTTTCGGATAAGGGGATAAAAGCTCCAAGACATGAACTCGATGGGAATATAGAGAAAGGTCAAAAAAGTCGAGTTTATTTAATTTGTAAAGCCTGCGTTTCTTGTATCTTATTCATTTAGGTAGACCAAACCAAAGAGGGGGAAGTGGTAAAATCTGACATGCTCTCGCAGCAGGACGTCTGGGTTAGTTAAAAGAATTAGGGGTGAGCAGAAAACCGCCCAAACCGCGTAAACCGTCCAAACCGCACCGAACCGCACCACAAAACGCGGTTTTTAATTTTCGTGGTGCGGTTGCGGTTTGGATTTTTCACGAACCGCGCGGTGCGGTGCGGGTTGCGGTTTTAGTTTTCTTGAATGCGGTTCAAACCGCACCGCACCGCAATATTAATATATATAATAAAATATATATATATATATATATATATATATATATATATATATTTATATATATATTATAATTAAAAATAATATTTTTAATATTTGTATTTGAAATTACTTTCCACTTCAACTATCTCAGTCTGTCTGTTTAAGACTTTAATCGGTGTGCTACTATGCTGTTTAAGACTCCTCTGTTAAGTTTTATTAATGTTCCAGATTTGAAATTTATGTTCAAATTTAGAGATATTTAGTTAGTTTTATCGCATGTGGAAACCGCAGTGAACCGCACCACACCGCACCGCATTTTCGTGGTGTGGTTTATGTGGTTTTAAAATTTCGTGGTGCGGTTGCGGTTTGAGATTTTGATAAAACCGTATGTGCGGTTTGGTTTGCGGTTTTAGGAAAAAACCGCACCGCCCGCACCGCGATCACCCCTAAAAAGGATGACTTCTAGTTTAAACTAAAAAAATTAGAGTAAAAGTGATAAGCAAGTTAAAACTTATAAATTATTAAATTATTTGAAAAAAATGTATAAATTATTAAACTGTTTGCAAAAAATTAGAAATCGTGAAAAAAAAACTAACATTTTCAATGTTTTATAAATACTTTTATTGTTTTTTTACCTAAACGGAGAAAGAAAAACATAAACTGCTTTTGAACTCGGGCTTCGTAAACAAATATGTATATAGTATTTTTACTCAGCTAGTGATATCAAATTTGTGCACTTAATTAGTCGTCATTCTTAAAAAGAGCACTGAAATGTATTGCTTTGAATTTTGATATTCATCCACAGTATTCAAAATTCATTTTACAGGATACTCCTTATAAATCAAATCAAGTCCAATAAATTATCTATCTCATTATCTATTAATAATATGCATGAAATAATATCAATTTTTTTGATCGAATGAAATAATATCAATTTATTATTAAAATATCCAAAAACATGATTCTTAATAATGGAACATATATTGAAGTTTATGAATCGGGTTGTTTTAGACAGATTACTTAATATGATATCAGAATTTGTTTTAGCAAGAGCTCGAGTCCTTCCAATTTCATTTATATAATTCAATCATCTTTGTCTGAGTCTTCCATTATTTAATTTAAATTATTTTATATCTGCTGAACCATATAATTTCGTTTCCGCATATATGACCGACTTAAGTTGTCTCCGATTAAGATCATACACTATATATCTAAAGAAATAAACTACTATCTCATAACATCTACTTAATACATTAAATTGACTCATTCCCACACACTCAAACATTTGCATGCAACGAATATACATAAAAATGACACGAGAGATCGAATGCAGTAATAATAATACGTGTATCAATTATCATATATCAAATATAAATTCCCACCAACCGCAATAGCAGTTTCTCGGTGGTGATCTCACCACAAGCTCATTCCAAGCGAGTTAAATCTCCTGTTCAAACCCATGTCCACGTCAACCCACATCCCAGCCGTCCAATAACAGCAAGACAAGTGAAATCAACGGCGGATAATGAGTTCCAACAAACCCCCTCATATGGCCGTCCGTCACTCAACCCACCCCCCAACCTATTTTCCAAGAAATCATATTCCCACCTACCAAAACACACACTTTTATTTTATTATATATTAAATCATCACATTTTATATCTACCCTTCATATCACCTTCTATATAAACCACTTCTCTTAGCTACCACTCCTCAGGAACTTGCTAACCATAAATATATACACACACATCTTGCTCTTATATCTCATATATCTCAGCTTGTAGCTACATTTTTTTCCCCTTGAGGTACAAAATAAATTTTGTTATATTAAATTTTTGTGACATAAAATGGAGTGCGAGAACGGTGTTATCGCTAATGGACATGCAAACGGGAACGGGGTGGAGTTGTGCATGAAGGGGGATCCGTTGAACTGGGGAGTGGCGGCGGAGGCGATGACGGGGAGTCATTTGGATGAAGTGAAGAGGATGGTGGCGG
Organism: Daucus carota subsp. sativus; assembly: GCF_001625215.2. NCBI lineage: Eukaryota > Viridiplantae > Streptophyta > Magnoliopsida > Apiales > Apiaceae > Daucus > Daucus carota. The sequence goes on along the minus strand of NC_030385.2, from coordinate 28,026,844 downwards.
AGTATAGGAAGCCGGTGGTGAAGTTGGGGGGAGAAACCTTGACGATATCTCAGGTGGCGGCGATTTCGGCGAGGGATGGGAGTGGCGTGACGGTGGAGCTGTCGGAGGCGGCGAGAGCGGGAGTGAAGGCGAGTAGTGATTGGGTGATGGACAGCATGAACAAAGGGACGGATAGTTATGGTGTAACTACGGGGTTTGGGGCGACTTCTCATAGGAGGACTAAGCAAGGTGGTGCTCTTCAGAAAGAGCTCATTAGGTACGTTTCTTTTCTGTTATATTTAATCTAGATAAATTAATAAAATTTTAAACTATCGATATTATTAACGTCCACAGATTTTACTATATATCATATCAACAAAATCTAATAAAATGGCGTCAATGAGAAAATACCATTTTGAGTTTTTAACGTGTGTTTGAGATCATTCCCTAAACAATAATATAAAATGTGGCTCTTAGTAAGTTAATACACCGGAAAACGTAGAACTCCAATGCTACTCTTTATATTTGGCTCCTTATTCACATTTTATATTTATTTTATATAAATGAGAGAAAAAAGTTAACTAAAAGATAGAGAAGATTGAAAGAAAAATAATATAATATTGAGTTGGGAGCTACTAGATGCTCTTTAAAAGAAAGGAGAGAGAGTAGGCTCCTAAATTTTTAAAGAGCATCTGAGAGCCCATTGGAGCACTGAATTTTGATTTGCTCCTAAATTTTAGACTTAGGAGCTTGTTTAGAGAGCCCGTTGCTCTTAGCTAAAAAAACTTAGGGAGACATTTTGAACGTGAACCCAGAATATTAATCCCAACGAAAATCTTAAAACAGCAACCATGCTAATTACTGCATATATTCATTTAGTGACGGAAATATTTAAATAGGCGTTACTGTTAGGTGGCTTAGATTTGTTCATCAGAGTCAAAAAAAAAAAATTAAAGAAAAATCCTTTACAATACGAAAAGGAAAGGAAAGAGTAAACGGATAGGTTTGTATTTTTTTCTTTTCGTGTCCCACTCAATTTTGGCAAAATTAATTATTTTATTTAGATATATTAATCTCCTAATTATTTTTGCATATTTTTAATAATTTCACCTACTTAAAAAATTATTTTTATAAATAAAAATATTTATAGTATATTTTATTTATAAAAAAATTAAAAAAAATACTATTGTAAAATGTATAATCTAGTCATCTAAAAATACGTAAAGAATTACTGAAATACAAGAGGATTAAAAATTAGAAATTAAATATAACTCACCTACGGCGCCTTTGAGGGGGATCTGGATCTATATATCAAGTCTTATCAATGATTGCCATATGCATCTCCAAACTAATTTAGTTCACCTGTTGTTAAAAAAGAAATAGAAATAACAAAAGAAACTCCTATTTAAATACTAGTACTAGTACTTAATCAAGGCATGTGATAAATTTATTACAGTTGTAACAGATTCTGAACTTGCAACTAATCCAATGAATACTTTGTACTAACAGGTTCTTGAATGCTGGAATATTTGGTAATGGATCAGACAACACATTACCCCACTCAGCAACCAGAGCAGCCATGCTAGTGAGAATCAACACTCTTCTCCAAGGCTACTCTGGAATCCGATTCGAGATTCTCGAAGCGATCACCAAGTTCTTGAACCAGAACATCACTCCCTGTTTGCCACTACGTGGTACCATCACTGCTTCTGGTGATCTCGTACCATTGTCCTACATTGCTGGTCTTCTCACTGGCCGTCCCAATTCGAAGGCCGTGGGACCCACCGGAGCCGTTCTCAGCCCCGAAGAAGCGTTTAAGCTTGCTGGAGTGGAAGGTGGATTTTTCGAGTTGCAGCCGAAAGAAGGCCTTGCGCTTGTCAATGGAACGGCTGTTGGTTCTGGCATGGCCTCTATGGTGCTTTTTGAGGCTAATATTTTGGCTGTTTTGGCTGAAGTCATGTCAGCGATTTTCGCGGAAGTGATGCAAGGAAAGCCTGAATTCACAGACCATTTGACACATAAGTTGAAGCACCATCCGGGCCAGATCGAGGCCGCGGCTATAATGGAACACATTTTGGATGGAAGTGCTTATGTTAAGGCTGCTCAGAAGTTGCATGAAATGGATCCATTACAAAAGCCGAAACAGGACAGATATGCTCTGAGGACATCTCCTCAGTGGCTTGGTCCTCAGATTGAAGTCATTCGATCATCGACTAAGATGATTGAAAGAGAGATTAATTCGGTTAATGATAACCCCTTGATTGATGTTTCAAGAAACAAGGCTATACATGGTGGCAATTTCCAGGGCACGCCTATTGGAGTGTCGATGGACAATACGCGTTTGGCGATTGCAGCGATAGGAAAGCTCATGTTTGCTCAATTTTCAGAACTTGTCAATGATTTTTACAACAATGGGTTGCCATCGAATTTGTCTGGAGGGCGTAATCCGAGTTTGGATTATGGATTCAAGGGAGCTGAGATTGCCATGGCTTCTTACTGCTCTGAACTTCAGTTTCTAGCCAATCCAGTGACCAACCATGTTCAAAGTGCTGAACAACACAATCAAGATGTGAACTCCTTGGGCTTGATTTCTTCCAGGAAAACATCAGAAGCTGTCGAAATCTTGAAACTCATGTCTACCACGTTTTTAGTTGGCCTCTGCCAAGCAATAGACTTGAGGCATTTGGAGGAGAATTTGAAAAACACCGTCAAAAACACTGTAAGCCAAGTAGCCAAGCGAGTACTCACCACTGGTGTCAACGGTGAACTCCATCCCTCAAGATTCTGTGAGAAAGATTTGCTCAGAGTGGTGGACCGCGAATATATCTTCGCATACATTGATGATCCCTGCAGCGCAACCTACCCATTGATGCAAAAACTAAGGCAAACACTGGTTGAACACGCACTTAAAAACGGTGACAGTGAGAGGAACCTGAGCACCTCCATCTTCCAAAAGATCGCGACATTTGAGGATGAGCTAAAGGCCCTTCTGCCTAAAGAAGTTGAAAGTGCTAGAACCGCGCTGGAAAGTGGAAATCCAGCAATCCCAAACAGGATCAAGGAGTGCAGGTCGTACCCATTGTACAAGTTCGTGAGGGAAGAGCTGGGAACTGAATATCTTACAGGAGAAAAAGTGCGGTCACCTGGAGAAGAGTTCGATAAGGTTTTCACAGCAATGAGCAAAGGAGAGATCATTGATCCTTTGTTAGAGTGCCTCCACTCATGGAATGGTGCTCCACTTCCAATCTGTTAACTGGACATGCATGCAATTCGTGTCGTTTATCAAGCTTTTCTACCTGTCGAGATTTTTTTTTCTTGCTTCTTGCTGTCTATCCGAAGTGGATATGTATGTAAAATTCTTTTGAATGCTGTAAAATGTTTTTAAAATAATATACAAGTATCTTACTACTAAAATAATCGATCTGCATCTCCAAACCGCATCCTCAAGCTCATGGACAGTTGTTACTTTAGTCAACTATGATATTGTATTAAGCAGAGATACAGATAATAAGATTATTGCACCCTGGCAAAATATTCAATTGTTGTGTACATTTCAAGGTTCTATTTGTGTAAATACAATACAACCACCAAGATGCATGATGATTTTGTGACCTGAGGTTTTCCTGATGAGACGCAGTAAGAAATAACTGTGCTTCTGGAATAATGATCTATCAAATAAAAAACTGTAGTTTCTAGAAACAGAGCACATTTTCAAACTGTTGGCGTCCTACTTCCTATCCAACCCAGGGACTAGTAAATCCTAAGATACATCCGCACTATGTAAAATGTTTTCCTTACGTACAGTGATAGATCTAGAATTTTACCAATGACGGGGACTTCATTAATATTAAAAAAAATTACTGAAGTTGGATCTTGCGGAAGGGGAGGGAAACAGTAAACTAGGGAAGTCGAGCAAGAGCAGCGAAGCACTAATATTTCTTTTAATTCATTCACTTCAGTGACAACAAGAGAGCATTAGGTATAATGTAGTAGATTATTTAGTCTTATAAGCTGGGCTTGCAATAAAAATGGACAGATTAAAAATAATTGAGATGAGCTCATTTATAAAATTCTCAAATTTTAGAAAAAGAACGTCAGTTGTTATGGACTCAGGGGTGCGCTCATGACCCCTCAGCCCCTGTATGTATCCGCTACTGCCTACGCATCCTTGTATAAATTGCACATTGTGCTAATAAGTTTAGAACAATGTTCCGATGTAAAAATTGTTACCTGCGGCGTTCATATACCAAACCTGGAAATGGAGCAAGCTACGAGCAATGTACAGTCTATACCCGAGAAATCATAATCAATAACACAGCTTCGAAATCCGTCCGAGATGATCCTCCAGTTCGAAAGCTAGCCTGTAAAAATTAATCACGCAGTTATTGGCGTGAGAAAAGGAATGGAGATGAATGCATATTTTTCAGAATATTTGATTGAGCAATGGTAGGTACCCCAAAAGATTTTCCCAAAAATTGTTACCAAATGATGTGGCAAACAAGTGGAGAGTTATGATTGGGTGATGGATGAATCTACAAGGGGGCCTCATTATTTTGGGAGTAAATGCAACCAATCAAGATTAGACACCTCATTTGGGAAAAAAATTTGGGACAATTTTTTGGGGTCCCTAGCATTTTCCTATTTGATTTGAAATCCTCCTTTCAAGTTGCTTGATTTCTTTTCTCTTTCTTTTTTTTTTTACAAAAATAATTGACATATAAAAATAAAAGAAATAGTCAACTTCTCAAAAAAAAAAAATGCTCCAACCAAATTTTGATTTTAACCGACCTTATATGGATTGTTATATTTATCGACCGGTAAGAAATTTATACATCATTTATTTTCCAACTAATAATCTTTTCAAAAACGCAAACTCCAGCGCTATATTTTCTTTATCAATAATTTTAGTCAAATCTTTATTAATGATTATATTTGTCGAATGATTACAAATTTGTAACAAATGTTACATCATCTATTATCATATTAAAATAATATATTCCAATTTATAACTTTGAAATAATAATAACATACTCCCTCCGTCCCAAAAAGAGTGAGCTGGTTTGACTTTCACGGAGATTAAGAAAAATGTAGTAAGTTTAGTTGAAAAGTGGGTAAAGTGGTGAGACCTATCAATATTTAATAATAGATTTGAGATAGTGGAGGAAGATAGTGGGTGTAATAGTGTTTATATTATTATAGAAAAGAGATAGTGGAAGAAAGTAGTGGGTGTAATAGTGAAAAGTAGTGTTCAAAAATAGTAAGTATTGTAGGTTCATTCTTTTTGGGACCTCCCAAAAAGGAAGAAGGGTCACATAAAATGGGACGGAGGGAGTACTATTTTTAAGATATATCCGATCAATATAGACAGTATCATCAAAGTAAAATGTCTAGAAAATTTCAAATTTTATATAATCTTTTATATGTCCAATTTAGCCAATTATTATACCTAACCTCGTTGAGATAATCTTTGTTGTTTAAAATTATAAATAATAACATTATCCCTTAAAATTGAATTTTTTTAAAATTTTTTATGTTTTTATTTAAAATACATACTGAGTGGGTGTTTGACAACGCTTATTTTAAGTATTTTCGGACATCTTTTAGCACTTCAAACTGTTTTATTTTTTGTGTAGTGTTTGGCAAAAGAAACAAAATTGTTTCTTTTGGGTTTTTTAAGTTGGAAAGTAGAAATTAGAAATACTAATTTTTTGAAACTTTTTAGTGATTTACAATTTATAATGAAAATTTTAATATATAATAAACTTTATTATTAATAAAATTTCTTTTATTTTAATAATTTGAAATTTAAAAATTTTAATTATGAAATACTCAATTCACTTTTAATAACCTTTTTTAAAACATTTACTTTTAATAACTTGTAAGTGAACTTTACTTATTACTTATAATCGTCGTCTTTATGCAAATAATAAATCACTCATTTCATAGGGGTGTATTGGATTGGGATTTTAAAGTATTTTTTTGTATTCATGAAATCCGAGGGTATTCGATTGTGATTGTTTGAAATCTATTAAAATCTTAAGATATTCAATTGGGATTTCAAATTATGCTATAAAATCTGGTGGTATTCAATTAGGATTTTAAATTATGCTTTAAAATCCGATGGTATTCAATTGTGATTGTTTAAAATCCATTAAAATCTGATGGTATTCAAATGCTAATGGATTTTTTTTCATTTCATAAAATGATGGATTTTGTGTCATTCTTCTGTGTATTTTAAGTTTTTTGAAATCCCACCAAAATCAATGGGATTTTGAAACATGACATTTTATCAAGAATTCCCCAAAATCAAAATCTCATACAATCCATTAAAATTGATAGACTAAAAACAATCCATTAAAATCCCAATCGAATACACCCCGTCAGTGTAAGCCAAACGGCCTCTAATTATTTTTATCCAAAGGAAATTCACCGGAGATGCGCCGAAGTACTATCAAAACCAGTTCGGCCACGTGCAGCAAGGACCTGTACAGTACAGTCTTAAAGGAATCCATTGACCAGACTATTTTAATACTAACCAAAGTCGAGTAAATCTGTCCATTGTGTTCTGGAACCGCTGCTTTCCATTCTCCCGGTCCAGTACCTGGACCGGTGACTTGTCCTACTTATTTTTAACAATATCTTCTTTCGTTGGTATTTTTCCCCCTAAAATAAAGTCAGTCACAATCTTTAGAAACCACTCTGGTCTTTTATTCAAAGTTCAAACCACCTCATTCCAACCAGCTTCTTCAACTTTCACATTCTTTTTCTTCATTTAATTTGCCAGAAATCCATAATATTTGTTTTATTAAATACCATTTATATTTGCATGCCAACACATTATTTCTTTTTTTATTTCTATGGTAGTTAAGCCACAGTGTTGAATCTTGGTTTTTCCATTTATAAATAGTTGGTAAAAAAGACTGTGGCAAGTTGGTTTGCTTTCAGACTTGTCTGCAATTCTATCTTTGCGTTTGTTTTAGCTTTTTGTGAACTTTCCAAGTAATGGGCTCTCTGTTTCTTTAAATAAATTTAGGTTTACAAATCTTTGCACACTGCTTGCTGCTGTCAGATCAAGAAAATTCAAGGGTAGGCCTTCCTGTTCTCTATACTACTGCAAGTTTTGATCTTTAAGCTCATCTCTTACTGTACACTTATATATATGTTATATCTACACATATGGTTTATTACTAATTGTTACTTTATGTTGTTTATTCTCTGATGTTCTTGCCCTCAATTTAGGCCCTTGTAGAAAATTTGAAGGTATATCATCTTTGTCATTTTTTGCAATTTTGTTTCTGCTGATTATTGTCTTAAGCTAGCTGGTCCTGATGCCTGGTTGTTTATCATTGGTAGATATTCTCATTTCAGAACTCAACTAGTGATCTTGATGGTTTTGCCTTTAAAGTTTGATGTGGGTTACCATTGGGGACATCTGATAAAATTCGAGTAATAGATAGAAAATCTTCTTGACCCCTCGGCCCTCATCCTGGATGATGCGCATAATTGAGATATTGTCGAATTTTCTAATTAGCAAACAAGATAATATGAGTCTATTGATCAATCTTGAATTTATTGGTTTTAAGGTTTTGTCAGTTTTTGTGGTTCCCTCCTGCAAAGTGCAAACTTTATTATATGCCACCAGAAGATGCATTGTTTTATTCCCAATTGTTTGTGTTTGCCTCTTACATCACAAGTTTGGTAGTATGTGGTTAAATTTCAAAATTTATTATGGTTCTTGGTTGGTCGAAACTAGTTTCGAGCACCAATGTGATGTTGGTTTCTGGATAGGTTCTCAGAGTCAAAAACAATTTCTGCAGGTAATTTCGTATCAGCCGATATTTTAATTTTAAAGAGGCATGAAGTGTTTCAATTTTTACATTGGGGAAAAGAAGGATGAAACTAAGCCATCCAAGTCAATTGAGGGTCAGTCTTCAGGTTCTGGTTTTACCGATCGTTCAGCAAGGCGATCAGGGTCTGAATTCAATTCCAGAAATATGTCAGATATCAGCATGGAGTCCATTGGAAAACCCATGATTCCAAGCTTATCACAGAAGTCCAACAACCTCAGAGAGTTTACACTTGCTGACCTAAAATTAGTCACTAAAAATTTCAGCCATTCCACCAAAATTGGCGAGGGTGGATTTGGGTGTGTCTACAAGGGTGTGATTAAAACATCTGAAGATAAGAAACTTAATGTGGCTGTTAAACAGCTTGGTAAAAGAGGATTGCAGGCAAGGTTTCCTACCTTGTGCTTTTCTTTCATATTATTTTATCATAATAAAATTTACTTAACCTGCACTTTCTAGTCTTCCCCAGATATGGTGGAGGACGAAAACATTTAATACATGAGGAATATATATGTTGAGCAATATACAGACGAAATCATTTGATTGAAACATTAGAAAGAAAAGGGAAAAAAATCAGGTTTTTGTGGAAAGTGACCTGAAAAAGAGAAACGTTGTTATTAGTATATTAACAATAAGTTTATTGTTCAGTATATTAATAAAAATGATGTATTTTGTCTATTTTCTAAATTGCATTTTAATCACATGACAGTTAGTTTATTCTTCATTTACTTTTTACAAGTTAGCCTGTTTGATAGTTATTTTTTAACACTTGTAACTTGCCAATATGCAAATCAAAGCAACCAGCAGTTGATCTTTGCATTCTTTCGCAAGAGAGAAATGCTTTTCTATATTTTTTATCAGGTTTAGTAATGATTATAATGAAAAATTATAATGATCTAAGCATCTCTATTACCATGCTAAAATTGGATTAAGTACTTGTATAATGTCAACATCAGTTAATTGCAATATGTTAGTCTTCTGAAAATCTGCCTAGTTATCATGTATTTATGCTCCTAGCTTTTATCTAATAGGGGCACAAGGAGTGGGTTACTGAAGTTAATGTTCTAGGGGTGGTCGAGCATCCGAATCTTGTGAAATTAGTGGGTTACTGTGCTGAAGATGACGAAAGAGGGATTCAGAGGCTTCTAATTTATGAATATCTTCCGAATGGGAGTGTAGAGGACCATCTATTAAGTCGGGCAGAGATGCTTCTTCCCTGGACCCAGAGGCTGAAAATAGCACAAGATGCTGCTCGTGGCTTAGCCTACCTGCATGAGGGAATGGACTTTCAGGTAATTCAGTAATTCACTGCCATCAATACTTCTCTTCCTTATCTTTTGTTCTATTATTAGTAAATCTTAAATTAAGATGCCGTCAATATAGAGCTAGCATGTTGCTGGTGCAGGGGCTGGCAGTCTTTTTTGCATCTAAGAGACCTCATCCTCATACATACTCTCATTACTTGGATAGATTTGTATTGGAACTGTTGGGTCATTCACAATCATAGTTCCACAGGGTCATGCTTATGTCAGCCAACAAATCACAATATAATTTTGATGATGGCGAAGTTAATTTTGTAGTCGAATTTGAAAAGTACTTACAAAAGCTCTTACATCCAATGGAGTGAATTTTGTGCATTGCATATTTATGCAGTTTTATATTGGTCACTTTTATACCTTGGCAGTTGCACCTGCAACACCAAGTCATACATAGTTTGTGTCTCCTCCCATTAATCCAGCTTCTGTATAATGATATTAGAGGAAATAGAATACAGAGAAATATATGTGTGTAATATTATTCTATATCACTAAGTTACAACCAGGGCTGATCTTATATAGCCTATTTACATATAAATCAGTTTGATAAAGGATTAATTACATTACTGCAGAATAACAAACAAATAATCAATCCCCAAAAATCTGAAAGCAGATCAGGAAACTTTGGTGCTAACAGATATGATATTATTTCCTGTTTTAACACCATATTGAAGTGTAGACTTTATAATGTTGGAGTCTAAAAGTATATTATCTCTTGTACTAGACTGATGTTCTATGTATCCTATCTTTGCTTTTGTATTTGCAGATCATCTTTAGAGATTTTAAGTCTTCAAACATTCTGCTTGATGATCAATGGAATGCTAAGCTATCAGACTTTGGATTGGCTAGGCTGGGGCCGTCGGAGGGGCTGACCCATGTCTCGACCGCGGTATGTTGTAGCAAAATGATTATTGATAGCATACTTGCGTAATCTGACAACAGCTAGTTATCATTAATTGTAATTTAGAATGTTAACCTTCTTTAATCAAGGGACCCAATCAGTGTGATAACACTGTTTCTGCACACACCTAGTATTTGATGGAGTATCTGTATAATTTGATATGCATATTGTCACAAGGTCTGCTATCTGGTAATAACATTGAGGTGTGACTTTATTGACCTGACTTCACATACCGATATATTTTGCTTTTCAATTATTTGTTAACTTAATGTGAACCACATTACGAATGAAGAGTTTCCTCCAAAGTTTCAATATTTAACATAAAAGTCAGCAGGTTGTCGGAACAATGGGATATGCAGCTCCAGAGTATATTCAAAGTGGCCGTCTCACTTCAAAAAATGACGTATGGAGCTATGGAGTATTTCTTTACGAGCTCATCACTGGGAGACGGCCATTGGACAAAAACCGCCCAAAGGTCGAGCAGAGCCTTTTGGAATGGATAAAGCCTTACTTATCCGATGCGAAGAAGTTCAGGATGATAATAGACCCCAGACTTGAAGGCAAATATTCTCTGAAGGCAGCCCACAAGTTATCAATTGTAGCCAACAGATGCTTGTCCAGACACCCAAAATCACGCCCAATGATGAGTGAGGTACTGGAAATGGTAAATCGGATCATAGATCCAGCAGCTGAAACAGGCACTAGTCAGCCAGCTGTGAGTCCTGTGACACGTTCAGTTCCGGTAACTCCCAAGGAAGTTACTCATCAAGAACAGATTTCAGATGAAACTGAAAGGAAAGGTAAGAGGAGTACTATGGATTCAAAAAACGGAGATAGCTCGTGGTTAGCACGGATGTTGACGCCAAAGCTTCTAAAGACGTGCTAATACAATGTTTCCTGCATATAATGCTACGCTGTTTTTTGATTCTTGAGGTATAGAACTATAGATTATGGATTGTGACTAAATTAGCTAACTGTTGTAATCTGTGTTTCTAAACTGGCTTATGATTCCTAACCCCGGAAAAACCTATACATATATAGTGGACATTAACTTGTTTTCAGGCATTTCTATATATATTTTTTCATTTTTATGTTTGCAGTTTCAAGTAACAAGGCCCTGCGTTGTCTGTGTGAGCGGAAATTGTGAATTAGAGCAGCAAATGACTGTATATATGAGAGATGGGAAATTTTATCAATGCTTAGAAGTTGATTACATTTGGCATTATTTGCTTTACCTTCAGTGTTACATCTTTCTTGATCTTGCAAATTTGCAGATTAATGCCTTCTCAATTTGTACAACATTCTTTTATCCTAATTTTTTAATCAAAAAACGTTGGGATTTTTTATTTTTTTTGACAATATCTAGCTGATGGACTAAATTTGCGGACCACTTCGTAAGAACTGCAAGACCCGAAGGACCCCTCCTAACCGCAGGTATTGCAGGCATCGCAGGGACCGCAGCGCGTCCTAAGAAGACCATGAACTGGGCCCCACATATTACACCATGGCCTATTAAAGCAACACCTGTCTCCCACCCTCTGACTCACCTGCCTGCCTATCCCACTCATCTATCCTGGTCACCTACTCTAGTTATAGAGGAGCCAATGTGTCAAGAGGAGAAGAAAAGAAAAAGATGACTCAGGAAAGAAGAAAGTATATAAAGGAAAAAAAGAGGAGAGAGAAAGGGACTAAGACACAAATTACACCATCAAAGTGGCGCCGCTGCCGGGGAACGAAAAAGAAAACCCGTGATAACTTACCACCAACAGCTAAAAAACAACGACCAAAAAAGAAAGAACCCTAACCCTAACCCTAACCATGAGTGAAGAGTCAACAAATCAGCCGAGCCACCCGTTCGTCCCTCCTTCACCGCCTCAACCACAGAATTACGATTACAACTATTACTACCAGTATGAAGCCCAGCAGAAATACCTTCAAGAACAGATGGACAACTTGGCCGCCCAGATGGCCGCCAATTACTATGGCATGTACCACCCACCATATATACCTTCTGAAGCATCAGGATCTCAAGCTACCCGATTCCCCGCGTCCTCCTCGCAAGACCGCCCACTGTCTCCCTCTTTTGAGACAGAAGAAAGGAGCTTCCATAGACCGGTTCGCTCTTCCTCGAAATCTCGCAGCTCGACAAGCTCCCAAAGCCGTCTTCGGAGAACCCCCTATGATCGTCGTAGCCCCCAACGCAGGCACAGAAGGGGATCCAGGTCGCCCAGTCGCAGACGCCGGCGTTCACCTACTGTTGCTATATTACAAGAACCCCTCGACCCTTACGTCGAAAGGCACCCTGACTTCATAGCAAGGCTTACCAAGCTAGAAGACATGGCCTCCGATCCTCACCCCGAAACCGCAGGAAAAAGCTCCCCGTTTACTGACCACCTTGAGGCAGGGTTGATTGACTTGGGAGTTAAAGTGACTGGTTTGGAATCCTTTGATGGCACAGGAGATCCCGGAGATCATTTGAGTTACTATGAGAATCTTATGATTTGCCACCGTCACAACGACATTACTAAGTGCCGTTTGTTCGTTTCTACGTTTAGAGCCTATGCCAGAACTTGGTTCTCCGCACTTCCCCCCAAAAGCATCGATTCGTGGGAGGGGTTTAAGAAAGTTTTCCTAGCCAAATTCCGTGTCAATACACCTCACGCCGTCCATACTATATCCCTGGAAAATGTGAAACAAAACCCTGGAGAGTCCCTACGGGACTATATCGAAAAGTTCAAATCCGCTGCCCTCAAAGTAAAAGACCTCCGGCCTTCCAACGCCGTAGACTCGTTCATTCGAAACATGAATTACCGAGAATGCAAAGATTGCTGTAAAGAATTGTGCAACAAAGAGCCCTTAGATTTGTACGAAGCATATAACATTGCCTCTACGTATATTGCCACTGATGAAAGGATTCGAGCCTACTACCCCGTTTCTAGGAGCGAAGGCACAAGCCAGCAAGCCATGCAAGTAGACGGCATGGAAGATTTCAGAAGACCTTCAGAGAACCTAAGAGATCAAAGGGACCCCCTCCGGCAAGTCCGAGAAGAACCCAAGTTCACCCCCCTAAACCAGAGTCCTTCCTTCATTCTTGAAAAAGTCCGAAATCTCGAATTCTTCCAACAGCCTACTCCCATGAGAACGCCCGCTGAGAAGAGAAACCAATCCCGATTCTGCCGGTACCATGACAGTGTAGGCCACAACACGGATGAGTGTATTTCCTTGAAACACTTTCTAGAGAGAATGGTCAAACGCGGTTTGCTGAAAGAATTTCAAGGTCTCCGAAAAAACTCTGCCCCTACAGCTCCTACAAAGCCTGCGGAAACCCAACCCCGACATGTCGTCGACATGATCTTCGGAGGCCAAGTCTCGGACACCAGCGTAATGCACGTCCAACTGGCCACCGAAGCCTTCCGACACGCATGTGGTCCCATATCCTTTACCAATGCTGATTACCCTGAAGAACCCATCCGAAACGGTCCCCTCACTGTCCAGTTAGATATCGACGACCAAGATGTCAAGAAAATACTAGTGGATAACGGCTCCTCAGCGGACATCCTCTTTCGCCACACCCTCGACCGCATGATACTAAAAGGGGAACGGAAGATGATCCCTCTGGAACCCACACATGGCCCCCTGTTTGGCTTCGGAAACCACGTCGTACCTGTCCTGGGCATCATAGATCTTCCCACCACTTTCGGCTCAATCCCGAACGAGGTAACCGCCCTCGTTCGATATCATGTCGTTGACGTTGTTTCACCTTATAACGCTATTATTGGGAGACCCACACTGTTCTTTCTAGGCGCTATCATTTCCACTCCACACATGAAAGTGAAATTCCCCACAGCCTATGGCGTGGGAGAGCTCAAATCGGATACAAGGTCTTCTCAGCTTTGCTACTCTGCCTCGCTCTGTTTAGCCGCAACCCACCCGAAGAAACGAAAATTCTATGGAGAACCCTCATCACAAGACCCTACAACCACTAACCCTACAAACCCTACGCCTACCACCCCACAGATCTTTGTAATTGAAGACGTCTCCGTGGACATGTCCGATGCCCCTAAGCCCCGAAAGGCTGCTAGGCCTATCCCTGCAGATAACATGGAACAAGTTCAGTTATGTCCGGGAGACCCTACCAAAACCATCTCCATAGGAACCAGAACTGAACCCCTTCTCAGAGCTCAGCTGGTGTCCCTTTTGAGAAGCTATGCCGATGTTTTCGCGTGGAACCCTGAAGACATGCCGGGCCTAAGACCGGACGTAGCTGTCCACAAGTTGCATCTGAACCCCGAAACAAGGCCTGTGAAACAGAAGAGACGCAACTTCGCCCCTGAGCGTCAACATGCAATTGACCAGGAGATCGAAAAACTGCTAAAGGCTAACTTCATTTATGAAATCCAGTTTCCTGAATGGATCGCAAATGTAGTTATGGTCAAGAAGTCTAACGGCAAATGGAGAGTCTGCATCGATTATACCGACTTGAATCGAGCTACCCCAAAAGACTATTACCCCCTCCCGACTATCGACCAGCTAGTGGACACTACGTCAGGCCATGTCATGTTCAGCTTCTTGGATGCTTTTTCTGGATACAACCAGATTTCTCTGGCCCCTGAAGATCAGCCTAAAGCCTCCTTCATAACCCATAGAGCTGTTTATACATACAGGGTCCTGCCCATGGGGCTTATGAATGCCGGGGCCACCTATCAAAGGACGATGAACAAGATCTTCAACAAGCAAATAGGCCGGAACCTCGAAGTCTATGTTGACGACATGATCGTCAAATCAACCACCAAAGAAAACCATCTTGAGGACCTGAGGGAAACCCTACAGACCCTCCGAGAGTATCAACTCAAACTGAACCCGCTTAAGTGCTCCTTCGCGGTCACCGAAGGAAAGTTCCTAGGCCATCTCATCAGTGAAAGAGGTATCGAAGCCAATCCAGACAAGATTGAAGCCATCCTAAAAATGAACTCTCCGTCCACCCCCAAACAGATTCAATCCCTTAATGGCTGCCTCACTTCCTTAAGACGATTCATATCTAAACTTGCCGAAAAAAGCCTCCCTTTCCTAGATGCCTTACGGGGCGTAAACAGGTCCAAAAACATATGCTGGACGTCTGTTTGCGAAGAAGCTTTTAATTCCCTCAAAGATTACCTAACATCTCCGCCTGTTCTCTCTCGCCCAATCCCAGGAGAACCCTTGTACTTGTATATAGCCATAGCTGAGATGGCCGTTAGCTCCTGCCTCTTCCGAGAAGATACTGGGAAGCAGCTCCCCGTGTACTATGTCAGCCATATCCTCCGTAACGCAGAAGTACGCTACCCGCTGGTTGAGAAGGCTGCTTATGCCTTAGTCCTGGCCAGCCGAAAGCTAAGAGCGTACTTCCAAGGCCATGACATAAAAGTTTACACCAATTATCCCCTCCGAAAAATCCTTCACAGTCCTGACCTTTCCGGACGACTTGTCAACTGGGCCGTCGAACTCAGTCAATACAACCTCCAATACTTACCCCGCACTTCTTTGCGAGGGCAGACCCTAGCAGATTTTCTCCTGGAAGGCAGCACCACACCCGAGAACGAGACCCAATCGAAAGTGCAACCACCACAGCTCCCTCCAATGTGGACACTATATGTGGACGGCTCCTCCACGGGAGACTGCAGCGGAGCAGGAGTCCTCCTTATCAGCCCCGAAGGGTTTGAAATCCAACAATCTATTAAGTTCGCCTTCCCAGCCACCAACAACTGCTCAGAATATGAAGCGCTCCTAGCCGGTTTAAGGTTGGCGCACAACTTAAAGGCCGAATGCATCCAAATATACAGCGACTCTCAATTGGTTGTTAACCAGGTCTTAGGCAGTTTTGAAGCCAAATCACCTTTGATGGCCTGCTACTTAGCTGAAACACGTCAGAAGCTCTTGCAATTCAAGATCGCCATTGTCGAAGGCATCCTCAGAGGCGAAAATTCTAGAGCAGACAGCCTAGCAAGGCTCGCCACAGGCGACTCCACGGGTCAGACTCCCCACACCTACTTCTCTCAATTGAACTCTCCTTCAGTCCGAATTAACCCCGACCCTATGGAAGAAGTGATGCTCCTTTCCTACGGACCCAACTGGATGACTCCCTTCCTCCTTTATATAGTAGAAGGTATTCAGCCCCATGACCCTAAGGCAGCCCGGACTCTAAGAGCGCAAGCAGCTCATTACTCTGTACTTGAGGGAAACCTCTACCGCCGGTCCTACCTTGCCCCGTTGCTTAAATGCCTAGATTGTCCCGAATCAGACTATTGCATGCTTGAAGTCCACGAGGGCATCTGCGGAAGCCACTCCTCAGGGGAAGCGCTGACTCACAAAATACTCCGCCAAGGTTACTACTGGCCCAACCTCAGAAGAGACTGCCATGACTATGTTAAAAGGTGTGCCAAATGCCAGAGATTCTCAACTCTTCCGAGGCAACCAGCAACTGCCCCCCAGTCTATTCTGTCCCCCATTCCCTTCGACACATGGGGCATGGATATCATGGGACCTTTCCCCACTGCTAAAGGAGGCCTTAAGTTCCTCATCGTCGCTGTAGATTACATGACAAAATGGGTCGAGGCTAAGGCCGTTTCACACATCACAGCCTCAGCGTGCCGCAAATTCTTCCATGAAAATATAGTAACTCGTTTTGGTATTCCCCGCATCTTGATCACAGACAACGGCCGTCAATTTATCGACCAAGAATTTGAGGTGTACCTGACGACTTATTCCATCCAACATAAAAGATCATCTGTGGCATACCCCCAGTCCAATGGGCAAGTAGAAGTTACCAACAGGACACTACTCCGAAGCCTCCAGAAAAATTTGGATGACCATAAGACCCTTTGGGCCGAAGAGTTACCTAACATACTATGGGCCTACAGAACGGACACCCGTAAACCGACAGGGGAATCCCCTTTCCGACTAGCCTTTGGAACAGAAGCACTCACTCCAGTAGAAATCGGAGAACCGTCCCAGAGAGTCCAAGCATATGACCCCAACTCCAACGTCCAAGGTTTGCAGGCCCACAAGGACCTTCTCCCAGAACTCCGCGAAACTGCTGTCATCAGGATGGCCAACTTCAAGAATAAGACTGCCCAGTACTTCCGGAAGGTCCGCCCCCGCAATCTTCAACTTGGCGACGAAGTGCTCCGTGCCAGCGAGGCATCCGACCCTACCCATACTCGCAAGCTCGACCCGAATTGGGAAGGACCTTATATTATCCAGAGCATCAAAGGTCCAGGCACCTACACCCTCTCCCACATGAATGGAGACCCAGTTCCTAATACCTGGCACATCTCCCACCTCCGTCGCTTTTACCAGTGAGTTAGTCTCCTACTTAGATTTAGGTGATCCGCAATTCTGTACGAATATAACACTTTGCTTGTAAATTTTATATCACCTAAATCCACTAACCTTTTGAACATTGTAACACAAGTCACTGAAAAAAAAAGTGTCCTCACAACCCGGCCAACATACGTAGCCCCACCACGCTACGGCCCTACAGCAAATAGCCCACATCCGCGGTCCCCCTTAGACTCCGGCTGTGGCTACTTTGCCACCCGGCCAACATACGTAGCCCCACCACGCTACGGCCCGACAGCAAATAGCCCACATCCGCGGTCCCCCTTAGACTCCGGCTGTGGCTACTTTGCCACCCGGCCAACATACGTAGCCCCACCACGCTACGGCCCGACAGCAAATAGCCCACATCCGCGGTCCCCCTTAGACTCCGGCTGTGGCTACTTTGCCACCCGGCCAACATACGTAGCCCCACCACGCTACGGCCCTACAGCAAATAGCCCACATCCGCGGTCCCCCTTAGACTCCGGCTGTGGCTACTTTGCCACCCGGCCAACATACGTAGCCCCACCACGCTACGGCCCTACAGCAAATAGCCCACATCCGCGGTCCCCCTTAGACTCCGGCTGTGGCTACTTTGCCACCTGGCATACATACAGAGTAACCTCAAAGATTACTCCACTTTCCGAAGGGCCATCACAATACGATTGTGCCTTCGTAGAGCTAGTCTGAGACGTATAATGCAATTTCGACAGTTATATTCCATAAAGCTCTCAAACGACCTGGCATTCTTGTCCAGAGGCACCTGCATTGTACTTTAATCAGGTGCTTACAAATTTCTACAATAGGTTCAAGCCAGACTACTATTGCCGATGTTGACAACTTTACAAGCACAATAAAGTGCTAAAATGCTCTCAGAACAAGAAATTTATACCCTTTTATTCAAATCCTCGACGATTTAATTCATAAATTACCGCCGCGAATTTATGGATACTTTTGTCCTTTTTCAGACAAAATATTATGAACCCATATAATCTTTGTCCAACTAAATCGGTCTCATTGATTTATCACCAATTGTAATGCTATCATTTACAGGGTTGCAAGGGTATCATTACAGTGAAATTCCATCTTTTGTTATAACCTAAAGATTACAATTAGTTTTGGAGGCAAAATGATAGTCCTTGGAACTACACGTCTAAGGCTATAGCCCCAAGGCGCCCCAAGGTGTTCTCTATGGCCTACAACCCCTACAAGTCTTACGACCCCTAAAGGTCTTACATCCGTTCCTGAAGCTACATGTCTAACGCTACGGCCCCATGGTGTTCTCTATAACCTACAACACCTACAAGTCTTACAACCCTTAAAGTTCTTACGTCCCTGCTGTGCATAAATACTATAGTTCATCAGCACATTATAGACAACTGCAAGCACTCATGAGCGCATAAGGTCTCCCCTCAAATTCACAAAGAAAAAACGACTAAGTGGAAAGGCACGGTATCACCTTGACCGACTAACCACCCGTCGATAACATCCTTAACCAGAAATGGTGATTAAGAGAACCTTTATGATAAAACCAAAAACAGTCAAATAGTCTATTTTAACACTAAACCCAAAAAGAGGAGACATCGAAATATAAAACATATCAAACAAACCACGCTACTAAATGAAACAGAGAGCAATAAGAGCACAAATTCCAGACAACATTTCATAGATGAGCGTCGCTTACACACAACAAATCCCACAAAATACAAAATTCAATACTCCGCTGAAACAAACATACGAATTGTTCTAACAAGAGAAACAAAACAAAGCAAAATAATCCCTCCAAACTTATTGGCCTAAGTCGCCCCCTTGACCTTCCAAACCCGCCAATGCCGCCGCCCTGTAGTTCTGCACATTATGAACCGCAGGATCCACTACATTTCCTACCCCCACAAAAGCAATGCAATCGTTGAAACCTTCCTCATGAAAACTCCCTGCTTTCAAATTCAATAGCTCCTCGAACTCCTCAGACTTTTGAAACTTCTCCACAGCATCCTTATACGTAATAGCCACATCTTTTTCCAACCTCTCTAGGGTCTTTGAGATCCCCAAAGACTTCTCCTTCTCTTTTTTAAGCTCCTCTTTCAACTTGTCAACCTCCGAACGAAGTAGAGAAATGCTTCTCGTCTCCTCCCCGAGAGCCCTCTCTGCTGAGCTCAGCTTATTTTCCAGACTCGCTGCCTTCTCCTTCTCTCTAGCAAGCTCCTCCGCCCTCGTCTTCGCAACTCCCCTCAACTCCTCCAGCTGCTTCATAGCTCCAAACCTCTCAACCTCCTTCGACTCGACCCGAGACCGCTCCGCCGACGCTTCCTCCTTATTCCTTTCCACACGCTCTGCCAAGTTCATCACAAGAGTTCCCAGCTGACAAACAAACATGACCTCATCACATACTTATTAAAACACAAAAAAAAATGTGTAGATTAACGTACAAGGAGAAGGCATACCACCCCGAGAGCATCCTTGGCACTCGAAATCACCTCTTCATCCTGCTGAGAATCCAGCCTCTTTTGGTCTGGACTAAGCTCGAAAGCCCCCAGTGCAGACAAAGGAGCCGAAGGGCCTGGACTCTTCCCAAGCCAACCCAGGCCCGTTTGGAAACGGAGTAACGTGCACTTTTCAACACCCTCCCCTCCTGCAGTTTTCGGAAACGAAAGCCCCTTCTGAGGCGCTGCCACTCCTCTCCCTGAGATAATTTCCATCACCTCCGTACCCTCCGAGGCTACAGAGTCCTGCTTGCCGCTCGCCACTGACGGATCGACCTGCAGAGGCCTCCTACGGCTTCCCTCCGGGACCTCCGACCTCATTCTTTTAAGAGATGTCCCCTTGTCTTTCAAACCAGAACTCTGACCTAAAGCCAACGACCCTTCAAAAATAGCCCCCTTCTCCGCCACAAGAACATCCCCCGAGCTTTCCTCCTTATCCGACTCCCCTTTCAGTGCTCGTCTCTGCGCCAAAAACAATATCCTTGCCTTATTCATCCCCGGTGGATAAGGGTGGTCCGCTAACAGCACTGAAAAAGAAAAGCAGAAGGAAGGAAGTTATTCTCACAAATAAACAGTTATAACATGCAATAATGAATCAAACAGGAGAGACAAGCATGCCAATAAACATCTCGTAATAACAAATAAAATGCGAATGCCTCAGCCCACACACTTACGGTTGTGGGAAACTAAGAAAGACGTCATCCGAAAGAACCGCTCTGACCACAGACCTTTCGCCTTTCCCCCAACAAACTCTCTAGCTTCCAATATCTCTGATTCCTCCCACTGTTCCGACCTCCTAACACCGCATATAGCCCCGTCAGGAATCCGATACCTGGGCAGGTATCCTAAATCTCCACCCCTGAACATAGCATATTCCTCGTGCCACCCCCTATTAGTCGAAGGCACTTCCACCAAGGCACCCCCTAAACCCTTACTCACCCAGTGTAACTCTTGTAAAGGATAATAATCTCTAGAGCCCTGCAGTCTATGTAAGGCCCAGAACAAAGACAAGGTTGGCTCTAGGCCTAGATCCGTACACCTAGCTATAAACGCGCAAATCTTTCGTATAGAATTCGGCCCTAACTGCCCCAAGGCCAGCTTCATATCAGTAAAGAGAGTGTGAAAAAACCTATGCAGTGGTAAACGTAATCCAGCCCGGAAATGCTCCAAAGGAATGCCCACCCACATATCTCCGCCACGATGATATATCATCTCTCCAACTTCCGGCATCCTCACTTCATACGTCGGAGGAATTTGAAAAGCAGCCCTCACCACCGAAAAATAAGCAGGGTCGAGGTTGCAAGGTTTATTAATGTGCTCTAATTTCCCCAATTCCTCGCTCAACAACTCATCTGAAACCTCTTCCGGCGCCGACTCATGACAGCAAGCCGCTCCATACGACTTAAAATACTCCTCCCTCTGAAATCCCGGCGGACTCCTCACAAACTTCTCAACACAATCCAGCCAACCCGAAGCATCTCCCAAACAACTACGCGTTGGAATCTGTAGAACCTTCGGCCTCATTGCCGCCGAAGCTTCCAACCCCTCCAATTTTTCATTCCCTTTGCCCCCGACAACTTCGTCCGCCTTCCGCTTCACACCAACAACTTGAGACCTCCCACGAACCAATTCACGGATGGGAACCTCGTCACTCGAATAATCCTCCTCCCCATGGGATCCCACCGAAATACTACCACTCTCCGAACTACCCCCGTCAGAATCGTCCCCTACACTGTCAGAAGCGGACAATAGTTCATTCTCAGAGTCTGTAACGCTAAGATCCTCCACATCCATAACCCTCACCTTACGTTTAGCCATCCTTCCCGCTCGATTATATCTACAAAAAATTACGAAAAACAGCCAAACACCCCCAACCCAGTCTGTCAGTCCTCAGAGCATCCAAAAATAAACCAAAATAGGAAAACAGATCAACAATCTCTCACCGACATCCCCCCCCTCCAATCTCCGCCCCAAAAGAGAAAAGAAGAAGAAAAGACCACATGCAAGCAAACACCCAAAGCAGAAAGCACAAAAAGAAGAAGAAATACATAGAACAAATAGGTACATAATATTTTACCTGAATGATTAGAGGCGAAATCGGCTCCCGATCGAAAACCCTCTCCGAAAAACTCTATCTGCTCGAACTTGACTCTCCAACTTCCAACTTCTCTTTCAAAAAGGCCCAATAAACAAAAGAAATAAGCACGGAGTTTTACATATAAACACGCTTACACATAAACAAAATCTCAGACCCCCATAAAGTTAATTGTGGGGCCCCCCACTCACTCTTGACAGTGGTGCATTCTAACACACAATTCAACTTCCTTACCCACGGTAAAAAAGAAAAATATGTAAATAATAAATAATATATATACATAACACGTATGAGCGGATAAATATATGAACGACACAGACAAAATCAAATATTGCAAACAGGACATTGCAAACAGAAAGAAAAAAAGAGAGGGGGAAAGGAAAAAAAAGGGGAGGGGAGGAAGAAAGAAACGAAAACAACACTAAAACGAAAGCAATGATACAAACAAAGGAGGCACGGCGGGGCCTCCTAAAGAAGGCCCCCTCACCACGAGGGCAAAATGATGGACTAAATTTGCGGACCACTTCGTAAGAACTGCAAGACCCGAAGGACCCCTCCTAACCGCAGGTATTGCAGGCATCGCAGGGACCGCAGCGCGTCCTAAGAAGACCATGAACTGGGCCCCACATATTACACCATGGCCTATTAAAGCAACACCTGTCTCCCACCCTCTGACTCACCTGCCTGCCTATCCCACTCATCTATCCTGGTCACCTACTCTAGTTATAGAGGAGCCAATGTGTCAAGAGGAGAAGAAAAGAAAAAGATGACTCAGGAAAGAAGAAAGTATATAAAGGAAAAAAAGAGGAGAGAGAAAGGGACTAAGACACAAATTACACCATCACTAGCATTTTCCCTATTTTAATTAATTTAAAACCTTTTTTCCTGTCAAAGGTTAATAATGTAAATTTAAATACACTATGTATCCATTGAAGAATTTTAGATACAGCATCTTCTATTTAGCAAGAGTGATAATGATGATGTTTCTTTGCATGGACCTCCATTACGCCTACCAAAACGCATCATTCACCACCACTTTGATTGGAATATCGGAAAACATGAACAATAATGTTTGTCGCGATACCTATATGTAATACCGATTTCCTAACGCAACAGTATGTGTATTGATGAATATCAAGTCCGATATTCTCTGTTTGAGACATGTTCTCAATTTCACTGTGTTGTACTCTTTCCGTATCCTGGATCCGTTATTTTGGAGAAAGGACTTGACACAGTACTTAAATATTTTTATAATATATAGTTCATAATTTTTTCTCAATAAAAATTTAATATTTAAATATTTATAAAATTTAAAAATAAATCAAAAAAAAAATATTTCATATGTATGTCAAGTGGTGTCAATCGTTTCGTTTCGTATACTTTCTTTTCGTGTATTTTCGTGTTTCGTGTACTCAAAGGTGAATCCCGTATCCACCCGTTATTAATTTCGTGTACTTAATTTGAAACCCGTATCCGATCCGAAACATTTCGTGTATTTTTCGTGTACTTTTCGTGTATATTATATATATAAATATTAATATAATTTTAATCAAAAAATATTTTTAATATATATTTTCCAGTATAATTTTACTAAATATGAATGATATATTTATGCTTGTATATAATTATCTACAAATTTGTTAATATATCTCTAATATATATCTACATATACATATAAATATATATATTTCACACAATTATATATTTAATATATTATAACATATATATAATAAAATTTATGTACAAATATTTCGTATACTTTCGTGTATTTCGTGTACCCAAAATGAAAACCCATATCCAACACGCAATCTATCGTGTAATTTCGTGTTTCGTATATCAAAAATCAAAACTCATATCCATTGTTTTCGTGTCGTTTCGTTTCGTGTTAGTGTCAAATTGTCTATCCCATGACTATCCAATGCAAACAAACAGTAACGGAGTGAGTATTATTGGATTCTTATTCTATAAACTTCAAAGGCCTTGTTGGGCTATGTTAGCACTGCAATACACTGTTCATGAACAAACTTGGGCCTGGGCTTGAAGATATTAAAACATAGGAAAGGACAGAAATAAGAACACAAGATGATACTTGGTGAGGAGGG
The DNA here is from genome assembly GCF_001625215.2 of Daucus carota subsp. sativus. Taxonomy (NCBI): domain Eukaryota; kingdom Viridiplantae; phylum Streptophyta; class Magnoliopsida; order Apiales; family Apiaceae; genus Daucus; species Daucus carota. Next base: position 28,002,765 of record NC_030385.2, on the reverse strand, counting down.
CATTACTGTAATAGAATCCCAAGAATCAAGAATCTCATCCTGTTTGAAAGGCTCAGCTCAACCCATTAAATTTACAGTGCCTGCCATTCATTCCTCTCCCTCTTCTTGATTATATACACACAATTCAATCATCTTTAACACCCCAATCATTATATAATATATACATGAGTTGAATATGTATGTACAGAGTTTATATACTTCAATGGAGGCATCAAAAAGCTTGCTTTCTTCTTCCTCTCAATTCCCTCCTCGCTCATTGCCTAAACTTTTTTCTTCAGGTACAAATTTATATTCCTTTTAAGTTTTTTTTATAGTTATTTCGCTTTAGATTTCTTTTTTCTTTTTTGTTAATTGTTGGGATTTAAGTAGAGTACCTGTTTGTTATTTTGTTTATTTTGGTGTATTTGAGTAAGCCTTTTGCTGAGTGTAGCATTATATTACTGTTCAATGAGTAAACAAGCTTGATTTCTTCATTTTGGTTGTGCAAAGTGGCTATTAATTGTTCCCTTAATGATTTTCTTTCCAGACTGTTAAAGAATATTAAATTCCGGGACTTGTTTGTGCACAGAATATGTCATGCTAGTGATTATCAGAGGGAACTAAAATTTCCCATTATGAGGTTTATGTCCAAAATTAACCTATATAAACTGGGGGGATGATCAGGGTAAGGGGTCAAATGTGTCCCGATGGGGGCAAAAGTTAATATGCAAACGTAATTCGAGTACTTACAGTGTGTGCTCAAACTAGTATAGGTTTTGTTAAAATAATCACTAGTACTCGTATTAAAACGGTTGCCAAAGTATGTTGATATGCGACTAGATTATGGCGATAAAACTAATTTGAAATGGCAATGTCTACAATTATATCAACAGTGAGGGGTCAAATGTACCCCGATGGGAGCTAAAGTTAATATGCAAAAGTAATTTGAGTACTAGCGATGATTTCAGTAAAGACAATCCTACAGTGTGTGCTCAAACTAGTATTGGTTTTATTGAAATCATCTCTAATACTCTTATTAAAACGGTTGCCAAGTATGTTGATAAACGACTAGAAGTAATTATGATGATAAAAGTAATCTGAATATGGCAATGTCTGCAATTATATGATAACAGTGATTCTGTCAAGTAATTTTTATGGAAGGTTTGTTTGCTACATTCGGTTATTGTTAACGATATATGATCCTCTAAGTTGCTTGTTGAATTTCATCGGGTGAGTTGGTACATCTTACTATTATACCTTGCAGTTATGTATACATTATTTTTATTAATGGCCTAAATTTCAAAAGAAAAAACACACTTTCATATTGTTTTTAGTAATGGAATTCATTTTTGGTATCTATTATCTTTTTGTTACTGACATTTTCAGATTTTCTGACTTACATTCAATTTATGGGTTTGAGTTTTCAGACGATAAGTTTATATTTTTATTATTAATTTGTTTTGGCAGCTCTGAAGCTACATGAACAACCTACTCATGTACTTAACTCAGTGCAAACTACATCTTTAGCTCCAACTTTCCCTTCCTCTGCGTGTACTCAGGTGCAGCCAGATGACGTTAAGCCTTTGTTGCAGATAGACAAAACATACCAGGTGAAGCTCTATGGTGCAAACCTCTTGACATTACTTAGCATGAATTTTACATTAAATTCTCTTTGGGTAAGAGAAAAAGGTGAAGTGAACCAGTATAAGTTTCACCATATTAAACTTGGAAGCTCTCTGTAATATCAAGTAAAATGCGGTTTTAGTGTAACTGAAGAGTTTAGTCTGTATCTCATTGTTCTTTTCCTTTTAAAAGGAAACATTGGATGGGGAACAACTCAAAACCGGATTCACAGTACACGAAGAGAATAGCACTGTTGATCCGGATAATTTTCTTCATGAATTCCAACAGCAATTGCTGCAGCGGCAAGGTTTATGGTATTTGTAAGAATAACCATAAAAGATCTTATTTACATATATTTAAAATTGTTCTTGTTATAGAGTATTTTTACCAGTCTGTTTTCTGAACTACATTTAAAATAGTTTTGCGTTTGTTGGCAGATTACCATCCTCGCAGACAGGAAGTATGCCATCCTCAACTTTTAGTGATCAGTGTGGTGGTGCAATTAATAAGTCTACAGGAGTTGAACCATGTGATGTGCTTGCCCTTGCAAAAGAAGCTTTGCAAGCCTCTAAAAAGGCCGTCTTATTAGCTGAAGACCATAAACCATCTGGCGCTAATCTCGAGGAATCCCGTACCATAAGGTAGCTGTTGCATCTCTTGTGGTCTTTGTCATGGATCTCTTTCCTTCCGGCAGCATTTGTATTTGAGTATATTTTCACACCCAGTTTTATTTGGAGATTGATGTCTTAAGTATTTGCTCAGTTTAGGATCTATGACATCGGCCGGTTTCTCGGGCGAGCAGGCCAGGACTGTAAGGTCAACACGTCGTCTGGAGAGACAATCTAAGAAAAGAAGGTATCCTGAGAAAAGAGAAATGTTTCAAGATAAAAGAGTCAACCATCCTAGAAGTAAAAGTAAGGCATCTGATTCTGATGATCCTCTCCGATTATTCACATGGGTTCCAGAAACCAAAAAACTGTTGACTGCCAAAGAAGAATCAGAGTTGATTGTTCACATACAGGTTGGTTTATTCTAATGTTATGACTTGCGATTTTGATTAACTGGAATTCTTGATGCTTTGAGGATTTTGAATATATATATGTATCAGGAGTTGATGAGATTAGAGGAAGTGAAAGGTAGGCTACATGCTCAGTTTGGGCGTGAACCAACTCTGGTTGAATGGGCTGATGCTGTTGGGCTTACTTGTCGAGCCTTGAAGTCGCAAATGCACTGTAGTAACAAGAGCAGGGAGAAGTTAATATATGCCAACTTCCGATTAGTGGTTCATATAGCAAAGCAGTTCAACGGCCGTGGGCTTAATCTTCAGGATTTATTGCAGGTGATTGAATATGAACTCTTTGTACACTTCGTACTACACACTAGAATTTTCTATAATGACTTTTTTAGCATTAGGCCAGTGAAACTCCATGTTTTAACATGACCTGAAATTCTATGAAAGTAATAAGATTACTGAATCTGGAATTGCATGGTTCGTAGGATGTGGCCAACACCTCTGGGTAAAATCAATGCATGTGCCACATAGACAGATATTTCATGTGTTGTGTGCACATGAACTATAACTCTTGCTGCTACCTAGTGGTTGCAGAATTATTGAATGTAGATGCACTTGCTTGAAGTATCTGCAATAGTGTCAAGAAGTAATTTTTCCCCTTACTTTGCAGGAGGGAAGCATGGGCTTGATGTGGAGTATCAAAAAGTTTAAACCCCAAGCTGGCTGCAGATTTGCTACTTATGCTTACTGGTGGATACGACAGTCAATTAGGAAGTCTATTTTTCAACATTCTAGGACAATCCGTTTGCCGGTAAGTTCATTTCTTTTTTATTATTATTATGTTTTGAGCCCCCGAGTCCCTCGTGTGTATCCATATTAAGTGCACACTAGTTCTTTAAGGATGAATCAACAAAAACAAGAAACCGAGCAGCAAGTGATATGGTACTGACTATTAAGGTTACCTTTTTAGTTTAATTTTTGAATGTGTATGGATGGACTGTGCAGGACAGTGTATATGGACTACTGTACAAAGTAACGGAAGCAAAGAGACAATGCATCCAAGAAGGGCACCATCGTCCAACCAAAGAGCAAATTGCAGCTCGTTGTGGAATCACAGTTGATAAGTTGCAAAGACTGCTATGTGTAGTAAGAACGCCTCTTTCAATGGAACAGGCTGTGTGGGCAGAACAGAATACCACATATCAGGTAGTCATTGGTTTCCTTGATCGCCATTTGTTCTTAAATGCACTTGGTTGTATGGAGTTCTACTGAAGTTTTTTAAAGTGCATTTGCACTTATCGGTTTGAAAACATGTGTTTCATGTGGATGTCCTTCCCCGTGTGTCATTATGTTGTCTGTCTCTGTTCCTTGGTGTCTGTGTCATAGCCTAATAAGTTGAGGACATATCTTCCCTATACTACATTTTCTTAAAGCACATGTAAAGATGACATCACCTATCAAGCCATCACTTGACCTGTATATACTGTAATCTCAGGACACTAGGTCGTCAGTAGATTAATCTGAATGATAATTGTTGCAGCAAGTGTTTCAGAGTCCTGATGATCAGATCTGTTTTGTGTGTGTTCGTACGTCTGAACATATGCATGTTGAAATGGTCTTTTGACTAGAAAGTTCTCAATACTGTTACTGGCTAGCATGAGTAAATGATATCACCATTTTATCTCATGGAGTAACCACTTTTTCTACTTCAACAGCAAATTACTGCTGACAAGGCAGTTGAGACCCCAAAAGAGGCTGTGGAAAAGCAACTTATGAGGCAACACGTACGCAACTTACTCGGTGTCCTTAATCCAAAAGAGAGGAAAATTATGCAGCTGAGATACGGCATTTTAGGAGGTAAATCAAAAACGCTGTCCGACATAGGTGATGTTTTTGGTTTGTCCAAGGAACGAGTGCGACAGCTAGAAAGCCGATCGCTATACAAACTGAGGCAGCATCTAGAGAGTGAAGGTTTGGCTGCCTATGAAGAGTTGCTTTTTAGGAATTAAAATTTCACTTGTTAATCACTTCACTAGTTTAGGTTGGACTCGGGGATGAGACGAATCCTGGTACTGTCTCATAAGAAGAGTGCAATGGTGCAAGTGAATAATGTAGATAATATTTTTTGAATGTCTACCTTCTGTTGATAACTTTTGTTGGTGTTATAGAGCCATACCAATGTACAGGGAACTAATGAATATATCAATTTTCAATTTTATATTTTATTTACTAGCCCTGCTGCTTTCTCATAATTTAAACTTATTTGAATAAACTCTTTGCTTTGTTAGTAGCCACTTATATGTTGTTTAAAGCAAGCAACATCATATCTATGTGCGTTACCGAATACCGAGGCCAGGTTCTGTAAAAAAAAAAAGAAAAGAAATTACTATCAGAAGGTTGTGATGTCTATGCATTCAAAAACAATGCACCAGCCGGGAATCGAACCCGGGTCTGTACCGTGGCAGGGTACTATTCTACCACTAGACCACTGGTGCTTCTGCAAATAAAGTTAAAAATGGATTATACCAATGATTGTAAAACTACCTGCCCAATCCGAGTTAATTTTGTATTCAGGATTCAGGAAATAGAGAGTGCAGTTAAAACACTAATGAATTTTGTATTGTGAATTCTGGGAACCTCAACCAACTTTTTTGTGAGACCACACAAGTAACATTATAGATTTGGTCTCTGTTTAAATAACATGTAAAAAGAGGTGGTATGTATGGTTGGTAGAGAGGGAAATCTCTGACAAGAGTGGCTCGCCAAAGGGGCCGGGGTTAGGTAGTAGACACAGGCGTGAAGTCATGGGTGCAAGCTGCAACCGTGCACAAACACTACTAATGCTTTGCCACAATCATTGCTTCCTTGTATTCATTGCAATCACTGTTCTTCTGGCTCCATCTCATGCATGTTGCTTGCTGTCCTATGGCCCCTTTCTTCTCCTAAGCTACTAATTGTATATATATATATATATATCTCTCACCAGATGCATAACCATCACTAACACAAAACTCTGCTACAATACCTAGCTATACCTAGCTTCTCATGTCCTTCTACTTTACATTCGGACATTTTTGTACTATATTATTTATTAAAGCCGATCATGTGACGTTACACTCATTAGCATAATTGCTTGTCATCAGATATATTATTAAAGTAGATCATTCAATTGATTGCATGTATAGAATTCACATTCAAGTTTTATCTAATGCATTTGGGATCTGCCGCACACAATTTTTTAAAGATGTATTCGTTTCCGCAAATCTGCATTTGTGTTCATTATGCATTCACAACCATTTTTGCAAGTTTTATCTATGAAGACCATGAGGGTGGGTTGATTGTCGTATGATGTATGCTCTCATTCATCATTCTCTGCGTGTGTATATCTCTTATTTGTAATACGAGGGTCTTTTTAGCTTGTGCCCATACAATTGCCTTATATTTAAATAACACATTTTTGTTGATGCAGATTTTTTGTATATATAGGCGGAGATTATCATCATTAATATGATTAGAATCATTAAAAAATCCAGCACCTAATTAAAAACAGATTGTTAATTTAGACGCACAATAGAAAAACTGTAAATATTATGATCACGGAAAGCGAACCTGCACCAATAAAATAGATGGGCATGTATCAGTCGTATACTCATAGTACCACGGTACTGCCTCTAGACTAAACGGGAGTTTTAGTACATCTTGATGCAATATATGTAGCGCAGTAAAATGATGAGCGTAAGAGTAAAAAATATAAACTGACAGTGACTAGTGTATACGAGGGTGGTGAGTGAGTCATTAGTAAGCTATGGCTAGAAATGATCGGTTCGTACATTCTGACACACCACGAAAGCCCGCCTGCACTAAAAGGTTTGTGAAAGGAGCATAAATATATATCTAGTATATAACAACTTTCCCACCTCTTCCCATTATAGCCAGCTGAGAATCATTACTCATTACACCAGTCTTTCTATATATGTAAATTTCCCTGACTTCAGCTGCAGCAATTTGATATCTCACTAAACCGCATGTGTGCATCAGTACTACAAGTACATTGATAAGGAAAAAGAGCTTTGTTTCATGGAGGAGATCAATATTGAAGAAAGCAATACAAGAGGTAACTGTGGCCGTGAGAATCATGATGGCGGTGGTGGTGGATCTGGGGCGGAGAATGGGGGGCTATCGTTTTGTAAGAAGTGTGGATATATAGTGAAGAAGCAACGCGCCAAGTTTTACATTCTCAGACGTTGCATTTCTATGCTTTTATGCTGGCATGAGCATAGCTAGCTTGCTTGTTCAAGTAATAACACTTGCATGCCTACTCTTTAATCTACCTATGACATTTCTTTCTAATTTCATCTAAAGGTTTTAGATGTGTAGTTTATATAGTTTTTTGTCGACAGTTGTACAATATTCTATAAATCAGTGGTAAGTATGGATATCTCTTGTATAAAAATATATATGTAGTAATAATCTAGATCTTGCCATCTTGGTTGTTAATCTATGTCCAATAATATGATTCACAGTTTTAACTAAATGCTATATGTAAGGATTTGTCCTCATGAATTATTGGCACCGGCCACATTGTTTATGTTTCACATTCAGCACAAAAGGCTCTTGCTGGATTTGGTTGTGTCCACATATGCTCTTTCTTGTTCATGTTGTTTCTTTCCCATTCTGGCTAATAAAGAATGGAACAACTTTCGCGAAATTCTCCTACATGTATGGTCCATAATCTAACATAGAAACAAAATTGATAAGAACATGTTGAAAATGAAAATTGTGATGTGGAATGAGTACAAATCATCATGGATGTATATATGAAATGAGCCTTTATGACAGAGAGTTAGTGATGTGCATCAGCTGGTATATATGGGATTACTGTCATAATTAATCAAGGCGCGCATTTAATCTCTGAGTTACTACTCATATGAAGATTGGTTTCTCCTTGCCTTTGTGCCTCTATTTATGAGTATACAGACCATAAACAAACCAGTAATCCACACAACAATGAACTATTAGCTAGTAAGTATACAGCCGGATTATATTGGGGCCGTTTGGGTGAGCTTAAAATAAGTGCTTCTTGCTTAAAATAAATAAGTGGAGTATAAGTTAGAAGTAAGATAAGACTTATAAATGATTAAAGTGTTTGGCAAATAAGTAGAAGCCCTGAAACAAAAACTAGCATTCCTAACTTTTTATAAGTGCTTCTTGACTTTTACACAAACGGTACGAATAAGTGCTTCTAACTTATAAATCGAGAAGCCCGGCTTATAAGTTGATCCCAAACACCCACATTGTAATTGTTCTGTGGAGTAAGATAAGCATGCACTTGTACTTGTAGAAGAACATAAAACAGTAATGCGGGCTGCGGGGGAAAAAGAATTCCTTTAGGCTTATTAATTTCAACAGTGACCGTAAAAGTGGGCAAGTCCCGTCACACGGATGAGAAAGCTAGAGATGCATAGTCCTCAGCACTTTCGAAATCATCTGCGCCCATGTCAGACTGATCCCACGTGAATCCACACGTGTGGGGGTGCTTAATATTCTCTTTTTGTCCCTATAACTGTAACTGGGAGTGAGCACCACTAGTAGTGTAAACTAAAGCCTCAGCTTTCTCTGCACAGAATAGGAAGCCAGTAGTTTCTTCCCTAGTCCAGTGGAACTGTGGAAGTTGCACGTCCTCCTCTGTCCCATTCAATTATATAGGTTATTTTTAACACATTTTTTAAGATTATTTTTAAAGTAATTTTGTAATATTTTTTTTAATTATTTTCTCTCGAATAAAATTTTAATATTTAAACTTTTATTAAAAAATTAAAAAATATTACTCCCTCCGTATCTTTTTTCCTTTCCTATTTGTAATGTCGGTACTGTTCATAACATGAGACAAATTACTAATTTACATCTAATCTATAAAACTAAATATAGTCATGAGTGATCTTGTTAAATTCGTATTCACGAGTACTTTAATACGGTGAAGTTTTTATATTTAATGCTACTACGAAATGAAAGATATTAACGATCAAAAGTGTGTGTTGGCAAACGTGAAAAGTACAAACAGGAAAAGTATTTAGGGACGGAGGGAAAATGTAATTATACTTTACAGTAGGGGTATTCATCAAACCACCCGCATCACTCTCCACCACACCGCAAAATGCGGTTTTTTATATTCGTGGTACTGTTGCGGGTTGAAATTTTAACAAATCGCGCAGTGCGATGCGGGTTGCGGTTTAAAATTATACATGCGCGGTTCAAACCGCACCGCACCGCTATTTTCTAATTTTAAAAATTTATAATGTATGATTACAAATATTTATATTATACAGATAAATTATTTATTACATGTGTGTGTATATATGTTCAAGTTACTTAACTTAATTTTAATAATGTTACAATATAAATTAAAGTTAGTTCGAAACGACAAATTAAATATTATAATTATATCTGTTTTTTCTGATATAATTTGTTAGTTTTGAAATCTTTTCATCATTATCATATTTATATTATAGTTTATAATTCTTTTGATGGATAATTTTAAATTTTTAAAGAGGATGAAGGTCGCGGAGATTACAACTAAAATAAGAGACTATATTGGTCCATTTTAGTGTCTGCGTGTGATGTATGATTTGATATGATTGATTTGATGTATAATTATTTACGTGTGTAGTGGTGGCATCTCTGATAAAATTGCAAGGTGATGCGGTAACCAACCAAGCATGTCTCCTTTTCCTACTAATCTACTGTATTTGTACGATAAAACCTTTAATATCAACAGCTTTTCTTGTCTCCTCATTACTCATCATGTACCCTAAATATGCATCATCCTTCTTATCTTTCTGCCCACAATAATTGATCCTTCCTGTTAATTTTTACGGTAACTGTTAGACGCTGGAATAAGTGTTCTAAAATATACTCCCTCCGTCCCCCTGAGTTGTATACATTGAGGGACGGGGACGCGACACGGACTTTAATGCTCCTGTAAAGTGTAGTTGTGTAATTTATTTTTAAAATTTTCTTTTTCTGAATTAAAATTTGGATGTTATATTTTTATTCAGAAAAAGAAAATCTCAAAAATAAGTTACGGAACTATATTTTATAAGAGTATTGAAATGCGTGTCGAGCAGTTGAAAAAAACGTATACAATTAAATGGGACAGAGGGAGTACCGATTTAACAAATTAATCTCTTATAATATTTTTTTATATGATTTAACAAATTGTCGCTCTCAGTTCTCAAAGACAGACAATCAAGTTATTTCCAGCTTTGTCCATGCAGTAGTAATCTGTTTGGAAGTTGAGAAGGTGTACTCAAGGGCCTAAAAGAAAATAAGCTCCCACATTAACGTATCTAAGAGCAAGTCCAATAGGTTACTTATATGAGCTCCTAAACTCACATTTAGGTAATGAATCAAAAAGAACCACTCCAACACTCTCCCAGTGAGCTCCTAAATCACTAGCACATGCTCCAATATGCTAACCATTACCTATTTTTAAGTAACCCCTAGCCATTACCTATATATTATTTATGAATAAAAAATTCATATCTCTCCTACTTTCTTTGTCTTTTCCCTCTCTTTCTCCTTCTCTCTCCCAAATTTATTATTAAAATAATCTTAAGAGAACAAATATAAGGATTGCTATTGGAGTTGACACTAAAAATAGATTACCTAAATCACTAAGACTCATTAGGATTCATTATTTTATATTATTTATAAGTAATGAGATAGGTAACCTATTGGACTTGCTCTAAGCAACAATAAATGACTTTCTTAATACTTGTGCAAAACTGCGTCATTCTTTTGCAAACAGAGAGAATAAAACACAAAAACAATCATTGATTAATCCCTTCTTCTTGGAGATACACATATTTCGTCACTTCACTTCCGTCATAACTAGTTTGAGCATCCGACTCAGAATGCAATCCCCTAACAACTTTTATTACTAAATCAAGTATCATACTCGCACAAACGGTGAAAATTTAACAAAACTCACACAAACCGTGAGACAATAATAAAATCAAAACCAAACGTGACTGCCTAGCAACCAAATACCTAAATAAAATATTAACAAAACCAAGGCAATCCTTAGATTTGAGGAACAAACCCACAAAAACAAGATAACGCGGATCACTTTCGAGAATAAAATCACCGGAAAGAACGAGAAATCCATAACTCTGTAGAATTGAGATCTAAAAAAAGAAAGACAAATCGGAAAAAGTTTTGAATCTTTAGATCCGGAAAAAACAAATTAATATCAAAAAAAAATTATTAAAAAAAGGAAGGAAACACAAAATTAATTTGAAAACAAACGTTCGGTAACTCAAAGATATATACATGAAACAAAATTTGATCACATATTAAAATTATATGATCACAACACACACGTACCGCTGTGTGTATTAACGATAAATATAACATGTTTGATGTTTGTTGTCCAAGAGCATCTCAAATTGTTGGCTAAAAGCATTTCCAACGAGTTTAACTATAATGGTTAGCTAAATTGGACTTGTAAGACGCTATGTAAAATTTAATGAAACTGTAAAATATTTTGCTTCCATGACATTGGCTATAATTCAAAAATAGTATGTTATTAATATTTTAGATTGTTATAAATAAAATATAGAGTAAATGACAAAGTGGTGGCTGAGGTTTGACGAATTTTACAAAACGGTGGCTGGACTTCAAAAACTACAGAATGGTGGCTCGGTTTTACCTCCGCGTTTTAAAATGGTGGCGGCCGTCTGTCTCCGTTAGATTTGCACCGTTAACCCCAAAAAAAATTTAAAAAAATTAAAATAAAAAGGGTAAAAAGGGGTTTTAGGGTATATAACGGTCATTAGCAAGGGCAGTATATATATATACACTACACAGAGGCATAATCAGTTAGATACACTACACAGAGCCCATTTCTACCTAGCAATCTAAGAGGAACAAGGGTGAAGCTATGGATTACTGTCATTGTGGCATGATAGCAGCAGAAAGAGTGGCCTGGACAGATGCAAATGCTGGTCGTCGTTTCATATTTCTCTCAAAGTGGTAGTTTGTAGTGGACTTTGCAGCATTCCATAACAGTGTCCTTAAACCAGCCCCTTTATGTTCCTTATGCATGTTTTTGTACAAATGCATAACACAAAATCTGTGTTCTGCATTTGGACAAATTTCCTCAAGAGCATTAATCAATCCCTATTTAACAGATAAATAAGAATGAAATTTAGCAGACAAGCACAACTAAATTAAGAATGAAATTTAGCAAATTTAGAAGTTACCTTCTGTTTATCAGATATGAAGGTCCAGGCACCCTCATTGAATATGTTCAGATCAGCCTTAAGCTTTGTAAGGAACCACAGCCAATTTTCAGTGTTTTCTGCATCTACAACAGACCAGGCCACAGGGTACATGCCATCGTCTGGGTCCATTCCCACAGCTGTTAATAGCTGGCCTCCAAAGGGGCCCTTGAGATGGCACCCATCCAGCCCAATAATGGGTCTACAGCCAGCAAGGAAGCCACTTTTAACTGGACCTAGGCAGATATAAATTCTCTTGAATCTACCCCTTTCACATCTGGTTCTTGTGCCTCCAATTCAATTGAAATTGTACTATCAGGCATTACTCTTCTGACTTCATTTCCATAGTCCCACAGTTGAGCATATGACTCCTCATGAGTCCCATTAATTTCCCTCAAAGCAATTTTCTTGGCCCTGTAGCACATGGCCGGCATCCCAGCTCATTGACCACTTTCTTCTGAAAAGCTTCCCCCTCCCAATTTGGATTCATCCTAATCTCATCTATATACTTGTTTGCTATCCACTCTGCAGTTACCTGTTTTTGATGCCAGGTCAGTTTACATGTATGCCTTTTTCTTAGTGTCCTGATTTGGTAGGAGTCAGTTTTCTGACACTTGGATGCATATACTTTCCAAGCACAAGGTGGCTTGCACACATACTGAATTTTGGTCCCCATGTTTGGCTGCCTTATCACAGGTCTCCTCTCAAGTATAGCATGGGTCCTTACTGCATTCCTCAACACCTCACCACTGCTAAAGAGCATCCCAATTTTAAACTTGGGATTCACCAACTGCCTCTCATCAAACTCTGGGAAAGTTTCATCATCTTCATCCTCACTGCTTACAGCCATGTTCTCATCTTCACTGCCTCCAAGGATTTCATCATTAAGCTCAATGTTGGGTTGTTCACCCCCAACACTATGCTCACTTCTGCACTCACTAGCATTATCCTCAACCTCATCTTGTTGGGTTGAATTCCCATCATTTGAGCTGTCTGGATGCCATGACTCATCATCCTCACCATCTGTATCAAATCCATGGATCCACTTAGCAAGAAAATCTTCAGTGCCTTCATCACTCTCATCCATGTTCTCATCACCCTCATCAATATTCTCCTCACCCCCATCATCACAACCCTCATTCACAGTCTCATCAGCCTCATCAATATGCTCCTCACCCCCATCATCACAACCCTCATTCACAGTCTCATCAGCCTCATCATCAGCCTCATCAGCCTCATCAATATGCTCCTCACCCCCATCATCACAACCCTCATTCACAGTCTCATCACCACCCTCATTTCTACCCTCATTCACAGTCTCATCAACATTCTCATTTCTACAGTCATTCACAGTCTCATCACCACCCTCATTTCTACCCTCATTCCCAAACTCATCTCCACCCTCATTTCTACCTTCATTCTCAAACTGATCACCACCATCATATCCACCCTCATTCCCAAACTGATGACCACCCTCATTTACATCTCCACCCTCATTCACAAATTGATCATCACTGTTGAGGAATGACCTCTTTACCCTCTTCTTCTTTGGTTTTGGTTTCTTGCCAACAGTCTTTACCCTCTTCTTTTTACCCCCACTAGGTTGGTCTACATTACTCCTAAATTCAGCATCACTTGACTCACCAGTGCTGTGAAGTGCCCTAGATGAGTTCTCATCCTCCTCATCAACATCTATAATAGGCACATCCTCATTGTTTGTTTGAGTTCCTAAAGGCAGTCCCTCAACTGAAAGGGGCTCTATAAGAACTACCAATACTTCTACATACTGGACTTTATCAGAAATCAACCCAGTCATGAGCAACACATCAGCATCAGTTTCTAAGCTACTAACACATTCCATACCCTCATTTGGGGCTTTAAAATACATATCAGCACCTGCAGACTTACGACCTATAGCTTCAGACAACATTGCTGCTACCTCAAACATCGACATCAAATCCACATTACAGAAATCAAAGTAATCGAGTTTATACCCAACAAACTTGCTGTGCTCATTCTCAAAATGACCACCATGATACATTTTTATAGTAAAAAAAGATGGATAGTCTGCAACGCAATAAAGAAGTAAAGAGGGTTTTAAATTAGGGCAAACAAGCAAAGCAATGGGGGACATAAAGACATATTCGGGACCACAACATTAGTATTATACTATACTAAGCACACATACACATATACATCACAGATCACAGAGATTTAGGTTAAAAAAGGGTTACCTTTGTAGTCAGGGCACTCGTGCAAACCATATTTGTGCATTTCCTTACGGGGGCGCATGAACCAGTCCATGATCTTCGATTTCGTTACAAGATTAATTATGATTGAAAGAGGGGTTAGGGTTTTTTAGTTAAAGGGAGGCAAGAGACTCTTTTTTTGGCGGGCTTCTCTAAAGACTACCCCTACCCTCGCTAATGACCGTTGTTATACCCTAAAACCCCTTTCTACCCTTCTTATTTTAATTTTTTTAAATTTTTTTGTGAGTTAACGGTGCAAATCTAACGGAGACAGACGGCCGCCACCATTTTAAAACGCGGAGGTAAAACCGAGCCACCATTCTGTAGTTTTTGAAGTCCAGCCACCGTTTTGTAAAATTCGCCAAACTTCAGCCACCACTTTGTCATTTACTCTAAAATATATCACTTTAATATGATAATAAGTGATGTGTAATATTCTTATAGCATCTCCAACAGGATTGGCTATAATCGTTAGTTAAATTGGACCTGCAAGATATTATGTAAATTTGATGAACCTGTAAGAACTAGTACTTCCTAATCCAGTTTTATCAGAATCTTCTCTAACTTGGGGATTAGAAGGTACGTCTTGTGTTTCCTGTTTTACTTGAGGCTTAACAACTTCCTCATTTTTCAACTCTTCTTTAATGACAAGGTCTCCTTCTATCAGAGGTTCTGTTTGTGCCTTTCTAAAGATAGGGGTCTTGGCGTTGTTTAGAATCTTAGGTACATTTGTTCCTTCAGGAGCATTCTCAGTTCCTGCTGAAATAAATACTCCTTCATTTTCTTTTCTCTTCTTTCTTTTAGAACTTTCTAAAGAACTATAGTCAAGGCCAATAGCAACCTTCTTATCGACCCTTTGACTATCCAAGATCTCTTTCTATAGAAAAGCAGAATTCTGATAGGCCTTAAGCTTAGTTTCTAGGTCAGCTATTTGGGACCTAAGGGATTCCTCAATTTCTGCATTACACTTCTCCTTATTCTCTAGATATTCAATTCTATCTTTAAGGTTAGTGTTCATGAGTTTCTCTAAAGCTAACCCGTCTATCCGTTCTTCAAGTTTAGCTATCTTTAGAGTGAGACTACAATTATCTGATTCTGAAGCTAATAAACTAGTGTGCAAGTTATACATCTCTTGACCTAGTTCATTTATAGTCTTTTTATAATCAGCAGTAGTCATGTCATCAACAGAAATTTCAGGAGATACCTGAGATGGAGATTCCTCGACAGTGTCAGCCATTAATGCAAATACATAGTTGCTCTGGACAGGTTCATCATCAGAATCCGTGTCATCCCATCTTTTTCCCTCAGCAATGTATGCCCTTCCTTTATGCTTGGCAACCATTGCTTCCAACTTAGCTTTCAGTTTCTTTTTCTTCAGATCCTCATAAGAATTCTTCTGATCATATGAGTTGCTTCGTTCTTTGACAGGAACCGCTTTGGGTTTCCTGCACTCTGTTGCAAAGTGTCCTAAGTCATTGCAGTTGTAGCATCTGACTTTGCTCTTGTCGTACATGTTTGGTTTGTAACTACTAGTGCTTCTAGACCCTGACCCTGAGTATCCTCCCTTGTTCTGAAACTTGTTCCCTGAAGCTTTCTTGTACCGGGGGTTCTTCCTGAACTTGATGTGTTTGAACCTTGCAGCCATATAAGCCATAGACTTATCCTCCAACTGCTCCAGCTCTTCTTGAGTATAAAGCTCATCCTACGAATCTAGAGAAACTTCATCAATTTCAGCTTCTACAATTTCAGACTTGGTAGAAGGATAATCAGTCTTGACAGATGAACAATCACTCTGTGTGACAGTGTGATCATTAATGCCATATTCAACTAGTTGCTGATATCCAAAGTAAGGTTCATCAGCAATAAGTGCAGTGGTCTTTTGTAAGGCCATCCCCTTGGCTTCAGATGATCCACCACCATATATGATCTTTCTTTGTTCGAGTTCCATTTCAAACGTCTTCAGTTTCCTAAACAGTCTTTCCAGAGTCATAGTTTTGAAGTCGCTTCTTTCCCGGATGGTCTCAGTCTTCACAACTAAATGTGGTGGCATCACAAATGAGAACTTTCTGTTAATCTCTTTCTGTGGATATGTTCTCTCCAGGTAGTGCCTTGAAAGCTTCATATCTGGCAATCAACATGTCGTATCTGTTTTCCCTTACTTCTTCAGATCCCTCCATCAATGCCTCAACAGCATCCCACATCTGCTTTGATGTTTTCAGACTCAGAATAAGATGTGTCATAGTCTTAGTCATTGATTCAACAATTATGAGTTGCAGATTATGGTCATGTGCAATATATTCCTTGTCAGTCTCAGAGTATTCGCTTTTCTCTTTGGGAACAGACTTTTGTGGAATGCGAACACCATTTTCAACAGATTCAGGAATAATCTTCATTGGCACAAACAGACCATTTTCCAGAATCCCAATGTACAGGGGATTAGCAGCTCTAATATACAGCAACATTTTCATCTTCCAGTTGTTGTAGTCATCTTTGTCAAATGGAGGTACCTTGATTCCTAACTTGTGTGTCGACATTGTTATCAGATAAAATTATGATTGTACGGACAGCTAGCTTCTCAGATTGGTAACGGATCTCAGATCTGTATATCGATCAGCTAAACTCTGATACCAATTGTTAGGTCCAATCAGACGTAGAAGGGGGATTTGAATACGTCTATACCAATTTCTTCGATTTAATTTAATTGCGGAATAATTCTGTTTCAGTCCAGTTTAAATCAATCGTAAATAAACAACTCCAGCAAGTCGGGGAATATTCTTGTATTAGAAATAATCCTCGGGTGCTACAAATTCCAACACAAGTGTCGGCTACAAAGACTACAATCACTCTATTACAAACTCTCGATTTAAATCGATATTCTAATTTTGCTCTCGAGAATGTGTATAGTGTGTGCACTTACAAAGTGTGTAGTTAGTTTCAAATGAAACTACAAAGCTCTATTTATAAGCTTTCAATATCTAACCATGGTTAATGAGTTCGTCCTGGACGACTTGAGTTCGTCCTGGACGAATTCAATTTAACTACGGTTTCAATTTAACCGTAGTTAAATTGAATTGTCCAGATCAAAAACTAACTCCAAATCTTCATTGTTGCACCAATTACATATATATGAATATATGTATTGCAAAGTTGCGCTTGGTGAAGAGGAAGTCAAACACGGCGCTTTGACTCATGGTCAAAGATTGCGCCTCCTCAGTGCATTCCAGTGTATGTATGACTTAGAAAAAATTCTAAGTTAATGCAAGGTGCACCACTGAGTAAATGGCTTGGAGGCGCAAACTTTGACTTGGTCAAAGTTTGCGCTCCAAGTGAAGTTGCGCTTCCCTGATAAAGGTTTAATACTTTATGCTATAAGAAGATTTGAAATCATAAGAATAGGTTATAAAGATTTTTATTTAAGAAATTGTTTATCAGTAGATAATGAAATAAAATCTCTTTTAAGAGTATTACCTAAGGAAGTAATCCCCGCATCATATATTAGAAATGGAGGAACACTAGAAAGTTGAAAATCTCTACCAGGATTTAAAGGATATTCAAAAACAGTTTTAGAAGAAATGTATAAGCATATATAATGAGACCCCCTAGTAAGATAAAAAGAATAATAAATAATGGATTAAAATCTAAAATAATATCTAATCTTTTAATATTATTTAAAACAAATAAATTAGAAACTAAAAAGATGTGTAAGAAAACTCTTGAAAAAAGTCTATGTAATTAGATGGAAGATGGAATTAAGTTAATTCAAAAAATAGCAAATAAGACACCAACTTATAATAAAGATATAAATCAACATATAGAAACTTGTAGGATAAGTTTAAGTATTATTGAGCAAAAAGAAAGTACAATACGAACATTGAGAGAAATGTTAGAACAAAGAGATGAACAAATAAGATTGATACAAGAAGATAATTTAGAATTAAGAAAACAAAATTTCATAGAAAGAACATGACGAGTAACATCTGAAAAAGAATATATTTAAAAAGAAAATGAATAACGAAACGGTAAAATCTTATTTTGTATATAAAAAATATATAAAAAATGAAATAAAACTGAGATATAAAATAATTACAAATAATATGAAAATGCTAGATTATTTAAATGAAATTGTAAATAGTCAATCGTATAAAACTTATCCAGAATTAGGTAAAGAAATAGATAGACAAAATATAGATTTAGTAAAAGAAACTATAAATAAACATATAAAGGAGATTAATAAGAAGACATATATTTATTTTTATTAATGGACAAAAAAAAAGAAATAACGGAAAAAGACTATTACCAAATGGATGAATACGAAGGTGGAACATCCCAGACATTAAGTTTTAAACCAGAAACATATAAAAGAATTCAAAGTGAGACAGAGGAATTAACAATAAAAAAGATTTTTAAGACAAACTATTTTGAAAGAAATAAACAAAAAAGGTATATAGCACAAAAACATGAAAACGTAATAGACATAAATACAATAAATGGGAGAGCAAAAATAAATTTAATAACTGATGACTTAATAAAACGTGAATTATCAAAATTATCGCATAAAGAAGCTAGTAAACTAAAAAATATTTATTTTGGAGCAATAGAATTCACTATAAATGCATATTTTCAGAAGAATATTGATACCCCTATACAAATATATATATTAGATGATAGAATATTAGGAAATATACAGGATGCATTAGTAGCTGTAGTAAAAGGAAATTTAATATATCAAAATTAAAATTTATAATACAACCTGATTTTAGTATATCACTAAAAGATGAAAATAAAGAAAGGGCCTTAACTCTATATTATTAATTAGATGGAATAAATATGTCAAAGGGAAGTAAAGTGATTAGTATAGAAACAAAAATGGTATACGCTATAACTGGAAATCATCATGTAAAGAAACAAATAGAATTATGTACAATAGTTCCGAAATTATATGAAGACATATTGGAAAGAATAGAACATAAAGAGGAATCTAAAATAACAATCCCAGAGGAGATAAGCATAGATTTTAATAATAGACAAATAATACAAACCCCAAGAATTAAACCAATACTGGAAGGCTCTAGGTTAAGCTTTAGAAAGGATCAAAATTTAATTAGGAGTATGAGTTCATCTAGAAAAATAAATCTAATTAAAATACCTTGCTACGAATCGGATAAATTAAGAATTAAGACAATATTATTTAATGGAATATTTGCAAAAGAGATAATAACAGAAATTAATACGGGAGCAACTACGAGTTTAATACATATAACGGAAGTTGATATAAATAAATGCGAAGAGATAAAACCACAAATAATAAACGAACCAAATAACTCAAGGGAATCAATAGTAACAAAGGCTATAAAACTAAGGATAAAAATCCAAGATTTAGAATATAATTTAACCCTAGGAGTAATCGAATATGATGTTAGTTATCAACTATTATTAGGAATGGATTTTCTTAATAAAATTCAGTATAATATAACAAACGAAGGAATAGAGATAAATGATCAGAATAAATTACGATTTATAGAAAGAATATGAATATCGAAAAAGAATTAAATAACAAAGAAAAAGAATTGACAATTATAAATAATATAATAACGGAAACATTAATATTATCTCAAGAAAAATACTTAGAATATTTAGAAGAAAAAAGACAGCTAGAAGACCAAATAAAACAGTTAAAAGAACATATAAACAAACCTAAGAATGAAAAAAATTGGATTGTTGAAGGAGAAATAAAAATGAGTAACTCAGAGGAAAGAATAAAAGATATTTGGAATGAAATATTAGTAAAAGAAGGATTGAAAACAATATTAACAAAAATAGAGGAAAACCAAGAAAAAAGTAGACAGATTATTAGAGAGGAAATAACAGCTTTATGGAATGTATCCGAAGTACCTACCTTTAAACAAATACTAGGAAAGTTAACAGCAATTCAAAATTGTTTAGAACAAAAGGAAGAAATATTGGAGAATGAAGATAAACCAGAAGTAGTACCTATAAATATAATAGGAAGTAGTATTAAAAGCCCTATACTTATGGATATAAGTAAATCAAAACCTCAGATGTCAACAGGAGTTAAGAGGGCAATAAATAGTTTAGCTGAACTCCATAAAAAAGGAAAATTCTGAAAAAATGTCTATACAAGAACATAGTGTAATCACCTTTCTTAAACAACACGGAAAGAAAATTATGGAAAGAGAAAGAAAAAAGTATGAACCCATAAAAAATGAAAATAAAACAGTAGAAAAAATAAATAAACAAGATGAATTAGAAGAATTAAAAAAGGAAAATCTTAAGCTAAGAAGTAAAACTAACATAGAATGATTAAATAAATATAAATTTTATAAAAATAAATATAAAATTCAAAAGAAAGAATTAAGAGAAACAAAATTAGAAGTAATAAAAGTACTAGAAGATGTAGAAAGTTTAAAAAATGAAATAAGTCAATTACAAATAGAATTAAGTAGACTAAAAGGAAAAGAAAAAATAGAATTTCAGGATAGTAGTAATGAAACAGATAAAGAACAAATCGATAGTAGTAATACAGAAGAAGAGGAGATAAGGTATCTGGAGGAATCAGATAATAAGGAACAAGAAATTATAATAAAAGAAAATCAAGAAATATTAGAGGCTTTGGGAAAAATGAAAAATATAAACGCCATAATAGAGGATGAAAGTGATATAGAACAAGAGGAAAATTCTTATATACAAACAGATAATGATATGGAAACAGAAACAATTATTAATAAAGATGCTGAAGACTATCCAGAAGAGGAACTAGGAGATCATATAATAGCTAGAAGAAATAATATAGGAACAGATCATATTCCTCTCGGACAAAGAGATCAAGTACAAGACTTTGTAGGATCAATAACACAAGGAATTAATATAAATGGATATTTTCTAGATTTAGATAATGTATATGATGAGCAAGAAATAAGTAGGAGAATTAAAGATTGGAATCTAGGGATGTATATAGCCCTAATGAATGCTAAAAATTTGGATAATATAGATTATATTTATGACCTAATATCCAAAACAATTATCGGAAAGGCCGCATTTTGGATTGAAAATATAAATTATGCATTAAAAGAGGAAGCAAAACAGAATGCTAAAACTTGGAGGGATATGTTAAACTTGTTTGATGTAGTATTAAAAAGAGAATTTCTAGGAGAGCAATGGTTTGTAGCGCAAGATCAGGTAATGGTTGAGAGAAAAATAGAGATAGTGATGTATCTAAACAATATGAAATGTTGTAAGATAAATAAATTACCAGAGTATACTATAAGCTTTTCAAAATTATTTTATGAAGCAAAGTTTTTACCAGATGAAAGTATAGTATACCAACAACTTTATTATGATCATTTACCCTCACCATATAACACAGAAATCACCAAAGAATATACTAATCTAGAACCTAAGAAAAATACGTTAGGAGAAAGAATTAGAGTATTAAGATTATATTTAATGCGTAAATGTGAAGAATATAGAGTTCAACAAAAAATAAAAAAAGATAAAAAGCACGGATTAAAGGAAATATGTGGTTTTACAGAAAGAAAATTAGTATTTGGGTGTGATAATAAGATAAATAATACAAAAAATAGATATAGGAAATATAAAAAATCAAGTTATAATAAGGATGAATATTATAAAAAACGAAATAAATCATATAGGCCTTATAAATCATTTAAATATAAAAGAAGAAGATTTAGGAGATATAAAAATACTCCTGAAAATAGGAAAAGATTTAAATACAAAAGAAAGTTTAGAAAAAAGAGATATACCAAACCTTTACAAGGTAATAGTAAAACAAAAATAACAGATTGTAAATGCTGGAATTGTAATGAAAAAGGACATTATGCTAATAAATGTCCAAAGTTAAAACAAAATGGAGTAAAATATATAGATAGTACGGATTTTATAATGAAATTAGAATATATAAAAGAAGACAATGATAATGACTGGTACAACGATGAAATATTTTATATTAGTGAAACAGAGCCTGAAGAAATAAATTATATAGAAGAAAATAATACTAGTAGCGATGAACTATTTGAAACAGAATAAGATGGTAGCTATATATGTCGAAGCAGATGTAGAATATAAGCCTTCAAAATATATAAAACAAAAGATGTTTATAGATAGTGGAGCAGATATTTGTTTAGCTAAAAAAGAGGTTTTTATTCAACATAAATGGAAAAGAACAAAAACTGTAAGTCTAAATGTAAAGACAACCCTATCTGTTACATAGGGATGATAACTCAACAATAGAACAGGACAAGTAAATAACACTACGCCTGCACCGGAATCGGAAGATACGAAGACAAAGGTTGAAGAAGTCATCTACAGTCTTGAAGGAATAAGTTCACTGGAAGAAGTTCATTAATATGTTCATGCCTCAGTGAAGAATAAAGATTGAAGTATTCAAGATTGTGGAAGCAATGAAGATGTTGTCCAAGTACTCGAAAGATTTCAAAGCAACCCTTGAAGCAAGATATTTCAGGATATCTTGGTTGATTATTTATAATCAACAAACTGAAGCATAAACTAACCCGGAACCGACTGATTAATGTTTGTTGACAAAGACGGTACAATGTTTAACTTCAGTGTTTGTCGCTTGTGAACCAGACCAGTGCACTAAGCGTCAGCACGTACGGAGTTTTGCAAAGTATTTATCGATCGAAGAATTGATCCAGTTATATCAAGTCATTTGTTCCACAGCTAAGCCAAGCCAAACATTAGTTATGCCAAAGTCTCTGCTCAAATCCATATGTCAAGCTTCCACACAAAGCCATCTCAGGAAGTGACCTATCTTTTATATGTGTGCACTTATATATTTGTATATGTACAAATATATTTATATATATGTATATATGTATATTTAATTAAATATAATATATATAATATATATAATATATATGTATATATGTTTTTTTTAAACATATGTATATGTATATTTATATGTATGTATATTTAAAGAAATATATATGTATATAGTATATGTATTTATATTTTACATAAGCAATTATATAATTAAGTGTATATATACATATTATATTATGTGCATAAATATATTTATATTTAGAGAGAGCTATATATATCTTTATATATATATATTTATATTTATATTTACACATAGTTATATGTATATTATATATATTTAAATATATGAGAATATATTTAAATATATGTGTATATATATATTACTATATGTTTATATAAATATTATATATATGTATATATTTATATATACTTTTCTTTATATATATTTATGTTTATATTTATATTTATAAATAACTATATATATCTCTATATATATTTATATATATTTACATTTGTATTTACATATATTTATATATTATATATATTTAAATATATGAAAATATATTTAAATATATGTACATATATTATTATATGTTCATATAAATAAAATATATATGTGTGTATATATTTATATATACTTTTATTTATTAATATAATAACAACATAATATATTATATTATATATATTATGCATGTGATGATGTCAGGTGTCTAGGGCACCCTAGGGTTTGCATGTGCATGTGATGTTAGGGTTTCACTGTGAACACAAGGAACACCTTGTTATGGCGCAAGTTACATGTTAGGTGAAACAGACTAAGGCAGGATTCATACAGTACACAGAGAAGACACCATGGCGCCAGTTGATGATATTTCTCTAAGGCAATAGCATTACTGTGGAGTACAGGGAGGGTTACAAGCGCAAGTCTAGAATAAACTCACTGTGAGCACATCAACGTTAAAGCGCCACTCAGACTTATTGCATGCTAACTGTGTGGAGCGCGAGTTAGTTATTCCCATAACTAACCTTGCGCCTCCTGCTGCATGTATACTAAAAGATTAAGTCTGCGCAAGGACTTATGTGTCTTATCCATTATGGCGCCTTGAAGAGTTGGTAATACACGTGAAAGAAACTCACAATGAATACTGTATTCTAGCGCAATTTCACCTCTCTTATAATCACATGGGCGCATCTTCCTTTACTTGGCGCAAGTTCAGTGGATGAAGGTGGCGCAAGTTTGGCTTTATGAAGTTAACCATGGTTAGTTAGTGAGAAGTCTATAAATACTTGAGATGTGAGTTCATTATTAAAAAAACACTCTCCACCACCTTTATGGTGGAATGGCTTTGTGCCTTGCACACTACTACACACAAATAACCTCTAGCTTAGTTTTGTATTATATATATATTTAGAAGCTAGGGTTTGTGAGTGTAAGTAGTAGTAGCCATTGTAGCCAACCTTCGGGTTTGGATTTATAGCACCGTTCGAGGTATTTATCAATATACAGATATACCTTGGAAAATATTGTGTGTTGGTTTAATATTTTTATATCCTCAGAAACCGACCTAATAAATATCCGGAACACGAAACCCATTACAGGACTGCAATTTGTTTATCCGCAAGATTCGAAAGAATTTTAAATTGTAGTGAGTATCGTATTCAACCCCCCCTTCTACGATACTTTGGACCTAACAATTGGTATCAGAGCAGGCTGATTGATATACAAATCAGGATCCTTATCGTACGGAAAATCAAGAACCTAGCTTTTGATATTTGATTAGGGGAAATGTTCTTCCGGTTTGTGTTGCTGAATTTGTCCGTAGGCCTAAGCAAGGATTATCTGTCGGATACTGAACTTTGGACCGGGACTTATAAATTTATACTTTAAATTTTAATAAGTTTATTTTATAAATTTAACTTAATTTATTTTAAACTTATTAATTGAGTTTATTATGAATTAATTAAATTTATCTTATAAACTTAATTAAATTTACTTTATAAACTTTGCTAAATTCATTTAATAAATTTGCTTAAATTTATTTTAGACTTGTAAAGTTTACTCTTAGACTTTATCAAGTTTATCATAAATTTTTATAAATTTATTATTTAAATTTGTATAGTTTATGATTTAAATTTAAGTTAAAATATAAAATATAAATTTAAGAGGATTTAACTGATTATGGATATAAGTTCAAGTTCAAGGGTTCAATTTCATTTGTTCTGGAAGCTATGATTTAATTGGAGACGAGACACTTGAATATTTTCAAAAATTAAATTTATCTAATAAATTTTAATATATTTACTAAATGAATTTGAAATAAATTTATTCTAAACTTATTCAGTTTATTATGAATTTATTTGAATTTATTTTTTAAATATAATTAAATTTACTTTATAGATTTAACTAAGTTTATTTTATACTTTATTTTCTTTCATCTTTTAAAACTTAATTTTAAAATTTATTTTCTTTATAATTTAAACTTAGTTTAAATAATCAAGTGTCCCGTAACCTTTTTAATTATTCTACTCCAAGACAAATCAGATTGACATTTAGTTGAGACAGATCAGGCTGACAGATTACAAGACAAACACCGGGCTTTCAAATACCAGATTCTCAGAACCGGTAATGGAATTACATTGATGACCCAATCCAATTGATTACTCAAAGGATTATTAGAAGCAGTTTTCCATGTTCGACAAAGATGATTGTGATTCGAAGAAGATTCCATTGAAGACTAATTTGGTACTACTAACAGTGGATTTTGAAGAAGGTACTTCAGGCCTTGATCTGAGTAATTACTTCTACTTGATTATCAGATCACCAGATCAGGATGGGAACTTGCTTTATGTGTTGAGTGCATCTTCCCAGGGCTCGGAATGTCAACTTTGAATGGCACCACTGGTAGTAGGAAAAGAGAAGTTTTTACGGACGAATCTTCAAGGGATTTCAATCTAACTCAGTGATTCAGGGATATACAATTACATAGTGAATTGTATCAATACTAAATCCATCCAGAATCAACTGAACCAAAGACAGAGAACTGTGGAGGTTTAAGGATATAATTATCAAGTTACTACCGCACCAAATCAGTTTCATGCATTTATGTCAGAACCTTAGGATTGAACAGAAGAGTTTGTAACTGCTGAATTTGAGGAAGCTCAAGTCGACGAAAGTTAATACTTTTGGAGAATGTGAGGACAGAACTTCAAGGATTAGCATAACACTGTCTGAGAGGTTTAGTCATGTCAGATTCAGATGGAATCCATTAGTTTCAAGTGGTGACTCTTCAGGGTTCAGTTCAAGGAGGTTGTTTTCAAAACTGAGTTGGTCAATACACACAATATTGTTTGGTATCTTTAGCAAAGGTGGGTTGCTATATATATTGAAACCTCGACAAACAAGGATGATAGGGCTTGTCTGAAATTCAAGTGGATGTTTTGAAAGAAGCATCACAACAAGTTCTTATGCTATTTTAGGAAAGGTGTGAGATGGATCAATTGCTGATGAGAAGGATGATTATGGTTATCTGGCTATCCTAGCATTCTCTGAAGATGACTCAACTCGCACATCTCAGGTACGAATTCTTTCTAACTATGCAATACTTATTTCTTTATATTCAAAGCATGTTATAAATCTTCGAGTAGAATTGTTTAACACACAAGCACAAACATGATAGCATCACAATAGATAATGTTGAACTGGTATGCTAGATCACTTTTCTAGTTACTAGGATTGATGACAATTTTATGCATGTGTCTTTAGCAGATTCTTAACATGTGTATGAATATTTAGGATTTGATTATTTGCAATGGTGAGATTAGAAGCTTTCCTTTGGAACACGACTCTTAGTTTTAGGGGTTATGATCCTAGCATATATAACTTTGTTAAAACACCTACTTTCAGATTCCCTAGTTTAACTAGATTTGCTTATTTATCTGTATTGTTTGTTAAGGATTTTATTTTGTTCTATGATGGAATGTCTACCTTGTGTCAGTAGAACTTTTAGAACTTCATGTTAGATCTAAAACTGACTTAGGTAATAGAGATAGTATAATGCCATATAACAACAGATTGGAATCAGATTCTTATGCTCTTAGAAGATTATTAAATATATGTAATTCTACTTGATACCTGTTGCACTTGTGTTAATTGGTTTAAGTAGAGAGTACTGAATCTTCTGAATTGCATAACTGCCTACCTTGCTCTTGTCTTATCTTTGATTATTTGCCATGTGTATTCAACATCATGTCTGCTTATTTTCTTGTCATGAATGCATGTCCGTGAACTTGCATTGATTTTAGAAAAGCATGTTTGAGAATCACATTAGGGCAATGTCTAAATAAGAATTAGCATGTTAAGGTTGATTCTGTTGTTACCACTGTTAAAGAAAAATCTCTAATCCATCCGGACCCAGTTATGATTGGGGACCATAGAACACTTTCCATTTGTGATTGCAGGTTACATATGTTCCATATGATTTTTGGTGCACTCTGTTTGCTGAGTAGCTGAAATCATATATTTACCAAAAGTACCCTGTCAGCAAATGTGATCGTGTGAGCAGTTCCGTCAATAATCTTTGAAAGATGACAACAAAGATTCTCTTGCGGGACATGCCTGTTTTCCTGGAATGTCATCATGGAAACATATCTTTCTTGAAAGAGTCAACGCACACAAATTCCTAGTATCAGACTGTTCTCTGACAAAGGACATTATGTCAGTTCATGGAATAGTGTTTTATCTCAAATCAGGAAGGATTTGAATTTGCTCGTAGCTAATATGTAACTTCAATTGAAGATGGAGTGAGCTGTTTCGATAGTAAAGCTTCATGAGATAAGTGTTAGCTATGGCATCTGAAGCTCTCGCACTTGTATGTCAAAACAAGGAGCTCTTTCTATTCGTAAGAAGATAATTGGTGAGAGGACTACCTCATCTGGAATTCATTATTGGATGAAGAATATGAGTTATGTCAAAATAGGGAAGTCGAAGGAGCATCGCACAGAAGCAAAGATATGATCAACATTACTGAGCCGCTTCAGATGATACGTATGGATTTCTACGGATCAGTTAATGTCATGTCTACAACAAAGCCAAATATCTTTTTGCGAAGATCATTGACTACTCTAGATTCTTTCGTGTTGTTCGTATGTGTTCGAAGGACAAGACGTCACAAATGAAGGTTGATCAAGATGAACCCTGATCATTGATAAATCCAGAAAGACACCATTCTTGTCAGTGGCCAATCAGAAGCAAACACTAACTCTTGGTATGTGTTTGGAGGAAAATGCCTCTTTGCAAGTCTTGCATTTGAAAATCAAAGAATACTTTCCTCGGCTACTCAATGGAGTCTACAATCTACAGGGTGATTATGATTGATCAATAGAAGGTGATTGTAAGTCTAGACAGGACATTGAACGACACTTTGCTCCAAGCTGTTAAAGGTGATAGTATTAGTTTAATAATGATTCAGATCCAAGCAGAATCTCTTTGCAAGGATAAGGATTATTAAGGAGATCCCAGCAACAGCTTAGGGGGAGCATTTGGTGGATCTACTAGTCAAACTCAACACCACACAAGATGAACATGACATATAAAGAACGTATCTGCTTAGACAAAGGGTTTGGAGTCAATATCATTCCCGGGTTCTAGTTCTTAAATGTTCCTAACGGTGAAGTGAAGACTGGGAGAGCTATTGTGAAAGGATGTTATTTCTTTGAGTTTCAATCTGAAGTGAAACTTGAGGAAGATTCAGAAGCTCTTAAATGGATCCAGATTGAGTGATTGCACAGCAAGATGATCTCAATCAGTTTGAAAGCAGATTGTGCGGATTCTAATACCTGACCTAATGACAATTCAGTACTTAGTACTTGTCGGGTATTTAGATTCCAACTGGATGTTTTTGGCTCTGTTACGAGGGACAAGCCAATTTGGTTGCTTAGAGTTACTTCAAAAGAGAAGATTATGAAGATGATGGAAATAGAATCTTCAAGTTCAGGACTCTAGATCTTAGAGGACTCAACGACCTTCATGATTGAACTAAAGCACCATTGACGAGACTCGGGTTCAGGATATTACAGTGAGCTAGAAGATGAAGCTTCATACAACATTTCAAGGACTTTGCAGTTGCAGATCCAACGGAATTTGTATATCTCTTTCTTCATCAGCTCTCATTGAGTTGCTATCCAACACCTGATGATCGTCACAGACATGGTATAACTTCTGACTAGCATATTATTTTAATATCTGTTTGCTAGAGTCATATTTGGTATCCAAATTATTACCTCTCATGATACAAGGCACACACAATACAACTATCTGTGCTGTGATACCATGATTATATTATATGTGGACTAACGTCACTTGTGCAAGATAATTGCTAAGTGAATGCAGATTAGTGATATGATGAGTTTGTTGGAAAGTTGCAATTCTTTCTGGTCTACTAGCTAGTCTAAAGAATGATGGCAATAAAAGGAAGTCAAGGATCTTTTAAATATGTGCAATTTGGAAGATTCTAGATCTGCCAAGACTTATGCCAACAAACACTGGACTTGATCAGTACAAGAGAGGTACATCAACTGAAATGTCAAGTCTAAGAGGTATTCAACTTATCACTTTACTTAACTGCAAGTAGATCACATACTATATTTTCTATAAGGTATTACTTCTTTCATGAGCATGTCTATCGTATTTCTTGAATGAATTCATGAGTATTAAATTGTCTATACATAGGATTTGTGAATTTATTTAAAATCTAGTACCTCGTGCTTTTTGCTATTCTATGTGATTGCCATGTTTATTGCTTTGCATGCTTAGATGGTGATTATATGTTTTAGCATGAGTGTTTGTTATCTCAATTATTTAAATTGTGTTGCATGACAATTAAGTGATTTATTTGTTCATGATTTAAATGATTAGAGATGACATGAAGCATGACTTAATTATGTTATCTTTCTTGATCTATACCTCTTTAACCATTGGTATCTAGTAGAGAACTTTGTCATAATTTGGTCGTGATATATCTGTATTTGTGAACATACTTAGGATTATTTTCTAGGTTGAATTCATTATTATAGGTATAAAATCTGAAGCATGACTTATTTGTTTCTAGACTTGTGACTTGTATCATTAATTTGTATGTGGTTAGAATCTAGTTAGAATTTAGTCATGATATACTAGTATTTGTGGAGTTACTTAGATTCTCTCTAGGCTGAATCCATTTATATTAGTGCATATACTTGAAGCATAACTATTTCATGTCTAACTCCATATAGTTGTGATACTTTTAGTGTTAGTGATATTTTTGCATGCTTATATGTAGATCACTAATATTAATTGTCAATATTTTTCTGCGAGGAGTTGTGTGAGTCCACTTGTGTTTATTAATGATTATCTGTATAAGACTCGTGAACTTTTCTTCAACTTTCCCTCGGGCTTGCGAATATCTTTGTATGATTGTCATGATTTTAGTTGTTATATGTTGATCTGATAATTATATGATATTGCGTAGGTAATTATTATTTTATCTTAGTTAAATTGTGATCCACAATTATATGCCTATTTGTTTCATGATTAACTTTGATAGAATAATAGAAGCATGATTAATTCATTTTTGAAATATTTAATTGGTATCCAGTTTTGATGCTTTATTGATGTTTTATTTTTGAATTGATTGTGATGTATTGGCACTGGTGAAATATTGTTGCATATTTTTTTAAACCACTGGTGCTAATATATTTTAGGTGTTTAATATTTTGAGTACAAGGGGGACAACATAATCTTTATAATGTCTCATATTTATGTTCTAGAGTGGTGAGTTTCTTCAAAGAAATTTTCTTATCAATTGATTTCAACAATTGGTATTCACTACTCTATTTCATAAATATTTCTTAGAATATTTTGCATCTATACATGTAGCGTCATAGGACGAGACATTGATTATCTTGTATTTGTGTACTTGGTGATCTTTGTCACTTGCAGCGTCTGTTTTGACGATGTGCTAGTATGAGGCCTTTTCACTAATTATTGTGGCGAGTGCTTTATACACTGTAGCGCATAAATTTTTCTTGTTTCCTTTTTAAATTGTAGTGAGAAACAGGAGTCTGTGTCTTTTTCAAAGACAAGTTCATTTAAAGCTTTTATGCATAGATTCAGACTCTCGTACTCAAACCAGTTTTTAATGGAAAACTTTGATTTTTCATCGGTTGTGATTGTCATTCTTTATGAAAATCATTTTTACAATCACAACTGATTCATTTTTCCTCAAAAGATTAAATGCAATTGCTCTCATTCAAAATCATAGATTTTCTAAAATGCATTTATATCTCCTTCTGTTCTTCGGAACTTAATCTGCCTCTTGGCTTTCCTAGATAGTCATAAGGTTGAAAACCAACAATCTTTATCCCCGACTATAAAACCAAATTCAGAACACATCCCAACTTTCCCCCTGGAGTAATAAGGAACTTTTCAAACAAAAAGTCAATGAGGGAGAAACTGTACTTGTTGCAGCAAATAAGGATGTGAGGGATAGTGTACCCACAGCTCTACCTCTCAAGGAGAAAAGGTGTTTTCAAACTTGAGGTAACTGTTGCTCATCTGTATTCTCCCAAAAGAATATAGAGCTGAAAAGGCAATTAAACAGTCTCTGGAATCATTCTCTCAAAAGGATGAGTCCATTGAAATTCGCTCGTCAGCCAGAGCATCTTGTATTGAGTCAAGCACATCATCAGTAATCACTCTGATGAAGAGCCTAAACAAAAATCTTATGGACACAATACAAGAGAGTGCACAGTAAGGTTAAAGGTTTTGTTCCAGAAGCAACTTCTTCATTTACCATTTTACGGTAGATAAGATGGTTGATGCCTTTACAGGTGTAAGGAGGAAACGAGGATCTCAATTGCCAAATATTCAGGATTCTCGTCTCCCTCCCCAGATAAGAACAGATCTGGATCCAATCGGAATGGATTTCCTATTTATAGGAGATCGGCAACTCTCTGACTATGACTCAATTTATTGATGAGTCAGTTGAGGATCGGGGATTTACGAAACCCCATTGCACCGCCAGTGACCTCTCTTGAAGGGGCTATGGTGATTTTCTCATGCAGGTACAGATGACCATACTTTGAGTGCTGAGAGAAACACTGTGATCCAAACACTGAGAGTTAAACACTTGGTGAGATTCTGAGAAGAACCAGTGAGATATCAGAATGATAAATATGTGAGCATGAGTGAGTGCAAACACATAGGATTTTGAGAAGAGTGAAACACTTGTGAGGTACATATAATAATAATTGGTATTGAAAGCTCACAAGTTGTTGAAAGAATTGACGGAAGCAACTATGGTTCATTCCATTTCACGGTGTGAACTTATGGTTGATGATTCACTTGAATCAAGTGTCTTCACAGACATTGAGGAGGACTTAGGCCTTTGCCATAATTAAGCCTTTGTCTAACCTCCCAGAGCAAACAACTCTGGATCCTTAATTGAATAAGCCACTTAGTGGTTGGCAACTTGTGGACCATGATTCGGATTTATCTGATGAGTCTACAGGGACTGGGAATTACGAACTCCCATTGCACCACCGGTGACCCCCTTTAAGGGTGGCTAAGGTGATTTTCTTGCAGGTACTCAGCATTTTGGAAGCTCAGTATTTGTGTGGAGAGATACACTTACAGAACTCGTGAGTGACACCCTTACCCAAAAACCGAGAGAAAATTGAGTGTTGAGTGATACACCTGCAGAACATTTTAGTGAGACACCTACTAATTACTAAATTTATACCTAAAGACAAAGTGGATGTTGTTACTGGAATGTCAGTTCTTATTCATTACTTTTCCGTTTGGAACCTATTCTTTCAGTATAGGGACCAACCCAATTAAAGTAAACCCTTCTTCTGAACTCTTTCTTCGACCCCAGCTTTAGTGTTGTTTAGTTCTCTATGGGAAGATTATCTTTTGGTACAGGATGTATTGGACACGTTCCTTGACCTATTTGATACCACATATCCTCGGAGGATTCCACAACTAAGGGGGAGAATATATTTAGGGGGAGAATATATGAAAGGGGGAAGAAAAAGTAAGTTAGCTTTCTTTAGCTGTCTACAACTAAGGGGGATTAAACTACTCTTTAGCTGTGTACTACTGAGGGGGAGATTCTTCTTGAGACTAAGGAGGAGGATAATATATGAAAGGGGGAAGAAAAAGTAAGTTAGCTTTCTTTAGCTGTCTACAACTAAGGGGGATTAAACTACTCTTTAGCTGTGTACTACTGAGGGGGAGATTCTTCTTGAGACTAAGGAGGCGGATTGATCTTTCATCTAAGGGGAGACAACTACTTATCACTAAGGGGAACCTGATCAAGGTAACGGGAGGAGAAGTATAAGGTGATACATTTATTCTTCAGTAAGTGGTAGACATGAACTCATTCATTACCACTGAAGAATTCAATGAAGCTGCTGATTGTTCTTTGCATAATGGAATGTTTTGAATTCTCTTCAAGACAGACTATGAGGATTATCTGGCAGGTAAGCAAGAACCAGAGAAATAAAAGTGATATGCACATTTGTTATTTCTATTCATGAAATCTGGAAATGTATTATATGATCCAGAAACTTTGTAGCATTATTTACTAGTCTAGGACTTTACTTTTTCTAGTGTTAGTTGAGTTATCCTCCAGAGGATTTGCTTGTTATGATTAACAAACAAATAGGGGGAGATTGTAAGTCTAAATGTAAAGACAACCCTATCTGTTACATAGGGATGATAACTCAACAATAGAACAGGACAAGTAAATAACACTACGCCTGCACCGGAATCGGAAGATACGAAGACAAAGGTTGAAGAAGTCATCTACAGTCTTGAAGGAATAAGTTCACTGGAAGAAGTTCATTAATATGTTCATGCCTCAGTGAAGAATAAAGATTGAAGTATTCAAGATTGTGGAAGCAATGAAGATGTTGTCCAAGTACTCGAAAGATTTCAAAGCAACCCTTGAAGCAAGATATTTCAGGATATCTTGGTTGATTATTTATAATCAACAAACTGAAGCATAAACTAACCCGGAACCGACTGATCAATGTTTGTTGACAAAGACGGTACAATGTTTAACTTCAGTGTTTGTCGCTTGTGAACCAGACCAGTGCACTAAGCGTCAGCGCGTACGGAGTTTTGCAAAGTATTTATCGATCGAAGAATTGATCCAGTTATATCAAGTCATTTGTTCCACAGCTAAGCCAAGCCAAACATCAGTTATGCCAAAGTCTCTGCTCAAATCCATATGTCAAGCTTCCACACAAAGCCATCTCAGGAAGTGACCTATCTTTTATATGTGTGCACTTATATATTTGTATATGTACAAATATATTTATATATATGTATATATGTATATTTAATTAAATATAATATATATAATATATATGTATATATGTTTTTTTTAAACATATGTATATGTATATTTATATGTATGTATATTTAAAGAAATATATATGTATATAGTATATGTATTTATATTTTACATAAGCAATTATATAATTAAGTGTATATATACATATTATATTATGTGCATAAATATATTTATATTTAGAGAGAGCTATATATATCTTTATATATATATATTTATATTTATATTTACACATAGTTATATGTATATTATATATATTTAAATATATGAGAATATATTTAAATATATGTGTATATATATATTACTATATGTTTATATAAATATTATATATATGTATATATTTATATATACTTTTCTTTATATATATTTATGTTTATATTTATATTTATAAATAACTATATATATCTCTATATATATTTATATATATTTACATTTGTATTTACATATATTTATATATTATATATATTTAAATATATGAAAATATATTTAAATATATGTACATATATTATTATATGTTCATATAAATAAAATATATATGTGTGTATATATTTATATATACTTTTATTTATTAATATAATAACAACATAATATATTATATTATATATATTATGCATGTGATGATGTCAGGTGTCTAGGGCACCCTAGGGTTTGCATGTGCATGTGATGTTAGGGTTTCACTGTGAACACAAGGAACACCTTGTTATGGCGCAAGTTACATGTTAGGTGAAACAGACTAAGGCAGGATTCATACAGTACACAGAGAAGACACCATGGCGCCAGTTGATGATATTTCTCTAAGGCAATAGCATTACTGTGGAGTACAGGGAGGGTTACAAGCGCAAGTCTAGAATAAACTCACTGTGAGCACATCAACGTTAAAGCGCCACTCAGACTTATTGCATGCTAACTGTGTGGAGCGCGAGTTAGTTATTCCCATAACTAACCTTGCGCCTCCTGCTGCATGTATACTAAAAGATTAAGTCTGCGCAAGGACTTATGTGTCTTATCCATTATGGCGCCTTGAAGAGTTGGTAATACACGTGAAAGAAACTCACAATGAATACTGTATTCTAGCGC
The DNA here is from genome assembly GCF_001625215.2 of Daucus carota subsp. sativus. NCBI lineage: Eukaryota > Viridiplantae > Streptophyta > Magnoliopsida > Apiales > Apiaceae > Daucus > Daucus carota. The sequence continues at coordinate 27,967,334 of NC_030385.2, read as the reverse complement.
AATTTCACCTCTCTTATAATCACATGGGCGCATCTTCCTTTACTTGGCGCAAGTTCAGTGGATGAAGGTGGCGCAAGTTTGGCTTTATGAAGTTAACCATGGTTAGTTAGTGAGAAGTCTATAAATACTTGAGATGTGAGTTCATTATTAAAAAAACACTCTCCACCACCTTTATGGTGGAATGGCTTTGTGCCTTGCACACTACTACACACAAATAACCTCTAGCTTAGTTTTGTATTATATATATATTTAGAAGCTAGGGTTTGTGAGTGTAAGTAGTAGTAGCCATTGTAGCCAACCTTCGGGTTTGGATTTATAGCACCGTTCGAGGTATTTATCAATATACAGATATACCTTGGAAAATATTGTGTGTTGGTTTAATATTTTTATATCCTCAGAAACCGACCTAATAAATATCCGGAACACGAAACCCATTACAGGACTGCAATTTGTTTATCCGCAAGATTCGAAAGAATTTTAAATTGTAGTGAGTATCGTATTCAACCCCCCCTTCTACGATACTTTGGACCTAACAAAAACACATAGGATTAGAGTAACAGGATTTAATGAACATATGAAAGAGTTAGATATAATAGCAGAAAATGTGAAGTTTATACTAGATAAAACCAGGTTTAAATTACCTATAGTTTATCAGGAAAATAATATGAAGCAACAAATGATACTAGGAAATAATTTTTTAGATTCTTTTAAAACCCAAGTAATAAAACAAGAAACAATTAGTCTATTAACTCCATGTGGAAAATGGATAGTACTAAAAAGAATAGTACCTGTAAAATCAATTAGTATTAATAATATAAGAACTGAACGACAAACAAATCTAGAACTATTGAAACAAAAGTATCTAGAAGCATTAAAAATAAATTTTGGAGAGCATCCAATGAAATTATGGGAGAAGGAAAAAAATATATGCCGAGATAAAATTAATAGATCCCAATGAGATAATAAGGAACCGACCAATTAGATATAGTCCAACAGATCAGAAAGAATTAGAAATTCAAATAAAGGAACTGTTAACTTTAGGACTAATAAAGGAAAGCAAAAGCCCACATAGTAGCCCAGCCTTTTTGGTAAGAAATCATAATGAAACAAAAAGAGGAAAAGCTAGAATGGTAATTGATTATAGGGAATTAAATAAAAAGACAATATTTGATGGATATTTCCTACCATACAAAAGGAATTTAATTAATAAAACAAGTAATAAAAGATGGTTTAGTAAATTTGATTGTAAGAGTGGATATTGGCAGATCAAATTGACAGAAGAATCCAGATGCTTAACTGCATTCAGTGTACCACAAGGACATTATGAATGGATGGTATTACCCTTTGGATTAAGAACAGTCCCTCAAATATTTCAGATAAGAATGGATAAAATATTTAGAGAAATGAATGATTTTTGTTTAGTATATATAGATGATATATTAATATTTAGTGATAGTCTAACAGATCATATAAAACATCTAGAAGCTTTTATTCAAACTATTAGGAAACACGGAATTCTATTATCAGAAAGGAAATCAGAAATATTTAAAAATAAAATAGAATATTTAGGATATATTATAGATTCCGAAGGAGTCCAGTTACAAGATCATATATCAACAAAAATAAAAAATTGTAAAGAAACATTAGAAAATAAGAAAGAAGTACAACAGTTTCTTGGAATAATAAATTATGCTTCAGACTATATAAAGGACTTACCAAAACTAAGAAAACCCCTTCAAGATTTAATAAAGAAAAATAAAATCTTTGAATGGACTGAGGAACATACTAATACTATAAAATTATTAAAAACTAAAGTAGAAAATTTGCCAAAACTAAGACTACCCAAAGATACTGACCAATTAGAATTATTTACAGATGCTAGTGATATAGGATGGGGAGCAGTATTAGTAGCTTTTGAAAAAGATGATATTGATAAAGAAAACCCTTTAATATGTGGATATGGAGCTGGAACATGGAAACCAAATGAGAAAAATTATCATATTAATGAAAAGAAATTGCTAGCTGTTAAATTAGGTATAAAAAGGTTTCATTACCATTTATTACCTTTAAAATTTATTGTAAGAACAGATAACACTCAAGTGAGATCATTTATATTTAATAAAATAGACCCTTTACCAGAATTAAATAAAAAAAGAAATTGGCAAGCATTTTTTAGTTGTTATGATTTTGTTATTAAAAATATATAAGGGACTAAAAATTTTCTTGCAGATTTTCTTTGCAGAGAAAATGGACAGGGATAATATGAATCGACAGGTGGAAGGAATAATAGCAGAAATCAAGAGGAAAAACCAGAAAATATCAGATTTAAATCATGAAATAGAAATTCTTGCCAAAAATCTCGAAGAAGCCCTGAAAATTCTCAAAATAGAATCTCCTCAAACTTTTGTATCCCGATTAGCCTCCACACCAGTTATAAACACTATTACCCAAACCTTACCAGAAATACCAAAATCCTTAAGTTCTATCAACCTGACCGATAGAATTAAATATCCCAAGGATTACATAGAAGCTTTTGAAAAAATAACCAAATTTTATGATTACAAATCAAACTCCACTATATTAAGAAATGGGAAGTTTAGCAAATATCCAAGGTATATTTGCAAGGAAAATGCAGATCCAAGTTTGGTTAAAAGCTTATTAATGTATGGTTTCATTGACAAGATAATGGTTGATGAAACATTAACCAGTATATCAATGTTACCATCCTTGATAGCAGAAAGTGTTCAGGCTATGATGCAATCATATGGACCAGGAGGAATCTATGGAGTACATGTATTCGATGCCTGTACCGATTTGACAGGGAAGCCAATACTAATATGTCAAATATTCAAATATGGCAGAAACACAGCAATAGAAGGTGATAATACTAGTTTAAAAGCCCCCATGCCATGTACTCTAGAAGAATTTGAAGATTGGATATGTAACAAAAGAGCAATCGGAATAGCAGTTCTAAAGTCCAAACTGGAAGATTTTATTAGAGGAAGGAAGGCATGTGTATTGGGTACCAGGATGGGAGGAGATGTTGAAGAAATACTAACATTATACTATAATAATGATGTTTTGAAAACAGATACAACAGAGTTAACAGCAATGTATAAAAGAGTTACAGAAGGAAAAAACAATCATTCCATGAAGACAAGGGAACTTTACAAGGAAATGACACCAGGCCAAAGGCGGAAGACGGTAGTAACACTGCAAAGCCCATCAAAAGAATGGGAGGATGTTCAAAAGGATTAGAACATCCTTCTTCTTTTGATGGGCTTTGCAGTGTTACTACCGTCTTCCGCCTTTGGCCTGGTGTCATTTCCTTGTAAAGTTCCCTTGTCTTCATGGAATGATTGTATTTTCCTTCTGTAACTCTTTTATACATTGCTGTTAACTCTGTTGTATCTGTTTTCAAAACATCATTATTATAGTATAATGTTAGTATTTCTTCAACATCTCCTCCCATCCTGGTACCCAATACACATGCCTTCCTTCCTCTAATAAAATCTTCCAGTTTGGACTTTAGAACTGTTATTCCGATTGCTCTTTTGTTACATATCCAATCTTCAAATTCTTCTAGAGTACATGGCATGGGGGCTTTTAAACTAGTATTATCACCTTCTATTGCTGTGTTTCTGCCATATTTGAATATTTGACATATTAGTATTGGCTTCCCTGTCAAATCGGTACAGGCATCGAATACCTGTACTCCATAGATTCCTCCTGGTCCATATGATTGCATCATAGCCTGAACACTTTCTGCTATCAAGGATGGTAACATTGATATACTGGTTAATGTTTCATCAACCATTATCTTGTCAATGAAACCATACATTAATAAGCTTTTAACCAAACTTGGATCTGCATTTTCCTTGCAAATACACCTTGGATATTTGCTAAACTTCCCATTTCTTAATATAGTGGAGTTTGATTTGTAATCATAAAATTTGGTTATTTTTTCAAAAGCTTCTATGTAATCCTTGGGATATTTAATTCTATCGGTCAGGTTGATAGAACTTAAGGATTTTGGTATTTCTGGTAAGGTTTGGGTAATAGTGTTTATAACTGGTGTGGAGGCTAATCGGGATACAAAAGTTTGAGGAGATTCTATTTTGAGAATTTTCAGGGCTTCTTCGAGATTTTTGGCAAGAATTTCTATTTCATGATTTAAATCTGATATTTTCTGGTTTTTCCTCTTGATTTCTGCTATTATTCCTTCCACCCGTCGATTCATATTATCCCTGTCCATTTTCTCTGCTAAGAAAATCTGCAAGAAAATTTTTAGTCCCTGATATATTTTTAATAACAAAATCATAACAACTAAAAAATGCTTGCCAATTTCTTTTTTTATTTAATTCTGGTAAAGGGTCTATTTTATTAAATATAAATGATCTCACTTGAGTGTTATCTGTTCTTACAATAAATTTTACAGGTAATAAATGGTAATGAAACCTTTTTATACCTAATTTAACAGCTAGCAATTCCTTTTCATTAATATGATAATTTTTCTCATTTGGTTTCCATGTTCCAGCTCCATATCCACACACTACTAGAAAAACCGGATTAGACATCACACTTTAAACATCGGTTAGAAAAACTACCGATGTTAAAAGCCTATTTTACATCGAATATTTAGAAACCGATGTCTATTAAAAATCTATACATCGCCTACGACCAAAACCGATGTATAAAATATGTTTTTTAAAAAATTGACCGCGCTCCCCCACTTTTTCCCCCCGTTGGCCAATTTTTTGACAAACGAAATCCTCCTCCTAGAATATTCTCCCGTGTGCTGTTCAAAAAACATAACACTTGTCCAAACATACCCATAAAAATAAAAGAAAATGACATAAAACTAAATAAACTAGCAAAACTAATAACACTTTTGTCCAAATTTCATTCACCCCGTTCTTCCCTCTTTCAATGGCGATGAACCCTAGTTTCCACTTTCGTCCAAATCGAGCTCCATTTGTGCGGAAAAAGGTTGCTTTCTCCTCTTAATCTTACATTTGTTCGATTAAAACACTAATCCCCTCCTTTATTTCGTTTTTTCAACAGATCTCGGACTTGAGTTCGAGTTTGGAGGTGTGGGTTTGGTGCGTGCTCTGGTCTGTGGACTTGAGTTCGAGTTTGGAGGTGTGGGTTTCTATCTCAGAGCGACTAGTCTGTGCTCTGGTAATTTCTTTTCTCTAATTGAGTTTGGGCTGCCTGCATATGATTCGAGTATATATATAAGTATGTTTATATGTATTCCAGTTTGTGATTTGTAGGTGTATGGCTGTGTAATATGTTCAAAAATGTGTGGGTATTTGGCTTGTGTTTATAAATTTTAAAAATGTATGTGTTCGAGTTTGTTTATGTTGTATGTTTACTAATTGAGTTTAGATGAATTTGTGTTTGTTTTATGGAATTGAACCTTACAGCGTGGAGTTGTCTCCAACGGGAGTTTTAATACGCCTCAAGATTCAACAAAGTCCTGATTATGCTGAAGAGTATGATCATTTCCTTTTCTTATTATTAATAGTCTATTGCAGAAACATATTTATATTAACTGATTATTCTACAGGGCTGACTTTGAAAAAGGATATCAAGACTTCAGAACTCGACTGGATAACTATGAAAAAGTATCTTACAAACATAATTAATGACTACTCTTGCTCATAGTGGTCTCAAGTGGATACTTTAACATATTTTATTCATGTATCTATTAGGTTTATGAGCCAGTTGATGAAGGATCTTATATCAAAGTGATCGATATGGCCAAAGGCCAGGGTGGCCAAATACAAGTAATGAGAAATAGTATATTTTCACTTTCAGCTAGTTTTTTGTTAGATACTTTACTGTAACTCTATATTTGATCAATTTTATCTGTTGTACCTTGTAGATTAAATATTAAAACTGGGTTGGCATCCTACGTAATCTGGTATGGTTGATGGTGTAAACAGACACCGTTACACCTCTTAAAATTACACTAGTAGTGTTAATTGCGACTAAAAAGGACACACCCCTAACTTTGTTTTTACATTTATACATGGGCATGGAGATTCTAAAGTTCCCTCTAGGATACTTCTTTAATAGTTAGCACTTAAATACTTTCTTTGATTGAATTTTATATGATACAACGTAGAATGTTAATTTTTATACATAAAGTACTGCCCTGGATATATAGTTTTATTTAATGTTCACTATATATTTGTTGTTCCTAATTTTACAAGTTATTTGTATTTCGCTGCTTATCACGTTAGTATATGTTAAGCAATCTCAGTGAGCCTCGTTAGTTTGGTGTGTACACAAGCTAACAAACTCTACTTAACAGTCTTTAAGAGTCCCCAGAAGTGGTATTATTTTCTTCAAAAAGGACCCTGTTCTTGTTGTTTATTTAGAATCTGCTATCAACAATGCGGTTTTTGCAAGTTTACAGGTAGTTCTCTGTTCTTGCTCTATTACCATGAATGACTTAACTTGATTATATGATTCCAATGTGATATTATTCTCCAAAGCAAATTTAACGTGAGTGAATCATTTTTACAGGGTGGTCCTCATAACCACACAATTGGGGGACTTGCAGTCTGCCTGAAGTATGTCCATATTTTCACATGGACAGATGGACAATTGAAAGAACTTTGTCCAATAATTGTAGTTGCAATGACTTTGGGAATATAATGATTCTGGGTTTTGTTTAGAACTGCTGATTTTGGGAGTATAATGAACTCAATGTGTAGTTGCAATGACTTATGAAGTAGTATTGCTTTTGGTATCTTTGACATTCGATGTACAAGTACATGAATTATGTAATTAGTTGGTGGATTGAATGCAAATATGTTTGGTGTAGCTATTGGCGATAGTTGTTGATTTGAAATTTTAATTGTTGATTTGTTTTGACATTTTAATTGTTACATTTGTTAAAAAAACTGATGTCAAATATGAAAAAAGATTACAGTTATATTGAGAAACTGATGTAAAAGACAAACATAGACATCAGTCATTTGAGAGCAGCTAATGTAAATTAGGTAAATATACATCGGTCAAAAACCGTTGTGAAAGGTGGGGGTAGACATCAGTTAAAAACCGATGTCTAAGACCCCTACCTTTTACATCACATGCGAAGACATCAGTCCTGTTTTTAATAGACATCGGTTTTTAGCCGATGTCTAAGCCCTTTTTTCTAGTAGTGACATATTAAAGGGTTTTCTTTATCAATATCATCTTTTTCAAAAGCTACTAATACTGCTCCCCATCCTATATCACTAGCATCTGTAAATAATTCTAATTGGTCAGTATCTTTGGGTAGTCTTAGTTTTGGCAAATTTTCTACTTTAGTTTTTAATAATTTTATAGTATTAGTATGTTCCTCAGTCCATTCAAAGATTTTATTTTTCTTTATTAAATCTTGAAGGGGTTTTCTTAGTTTTGGTAAGTCCTTTATATAGTCTGAAGCATAATTTATTATTCCAAGAAACTGTTGTACTTCTTTCTTATTTTCTAATGTTTCTTTACAATTTTTTATTTTTGTTGATATATGATCTTGTAACTGGACTCCTTCGGAATCTATAATATATCCTAAATATTCTATTTTATTTTTAAATATTTCTGATTTCCTTTCTGATAATAGAATTCCATGTTTCCTAATAGTTTGAATAAAAGCTTCTAGATGTTTTATATGATTTGTTAGACTATCACTAAATATTAATATATCATCTATATATACTAAACAAAAATCATTCATTTCTCTATATATTTTATCCATTCTTCTCTGAAATATTTGAGGGGCTGTTCTTAATCCAAAAGGTAATACCATCCATTCATAATGTCCTTGTGGTACACTGAATGCAGTTAAGCATCTGGATTCTTCCGTCAATTTGATCTGCCAATATCCACTCTTACAATCAAATTTACTAAACCATCTTTTATTACTTGTTTTATTAATTAAATTCCTTTTGTATGGTAGGAAATATCCATCAAATATTGTCTTTTTATTTAATTCCCTATAATCAATTACCATTCTAACTTTTCCTCTTTTTGTTTCATTATGATTTCTTACCAAAAAAGCTGGGCTACTATGTGGGCTTTTGCTTTCCTTTATTAGTCCTAAAGTTAACAGTTCCTTTATTTGAATTTCTAATTCCTTCTGATCTGTTGGACTATATCTAATTGGTCGGTTCCTTATTATCTCATTGGGATCTATTAATTTTATCTCGGCATATATTTTTTCCTTCTCCCATAATTTCATTGGATGCTCTCCAAAATTTATTTTTAATGCTTCTAGATACTTTTGTTTCAATAGTTCTAGATTTGTTTGTCGTTCAGTTCTTATATTATTAATACTAAATGATTTTACAGGTACTATTCTTTTTAGTACTATCCATTTTCCACATGGAGCTAATAGACTTATTGTTTCTTGTTTTATTACTTGGGTTTTAAAAGAATCTAAAAAATTATTTCCTAGTATCATTTGTTGCTTCATATTATTTTCCTGATAAACTATAGGTAATTTAAACCTGGTTTTATCTAGTATAAACTTTACATTTTCTGCTATTATATCTAACTCTTTCATATGTTCATTAAATCATGTTACTCTAATCCTATGTGTTTTTGTTCTTTTCCATTTATGTTGAATAAAAACCTCTTTTTTAGCTAAACAAATATCTGCTCCACTATCTATAAACATCTTTTGTTTTATATATTTTGAAGGCTTATATTCTACATCTGCTTCGACATATATAGCTACCATCTTATTCTGTTTCAAATAGTTCATCACTACTAGTATTATTTTCTTCTATATAATTTATTTCTTCAGGCTCTGTTTCACTAATATAAAATATTTCATCGTTGTACCAGTCATTATCATTGTCTTCTTTTATATATTCTAATTTCATTATAAAATCCATACTATCTATATATTTTACTCCATTTTGTTTTAACTTTGAACATTTATTAGCATAATGTCCTTTTTCATTACAATTCCAGCATTTACAATCTGTTATTTTTGTTTTACTATTACCTTGTAAAGGTTTGGTATATCTCTTTTTTCTAAACTTTCTTTTGTATTTAAATCTTTTCCTATTTTCAGGAGTATTTTTATATCTCCTAAATCTTCTTCTTTTATATTTAAATGATTTTGTTGTGCCATAAAATCTCCCTGGGCTTATTTTATAGCCCATCATATTATTTGGGCTTCACTTGGGCTTATTGGAATCATTTGGTTGAGGATAATGGGTTTCACCATAGCTGGGTGAATCATTGAAGGTGTACAAGGAGGTATATGGACTTGCATTGGAAGCATAATGAAGGCTGCCATCAGAATGGGGTTGCACCTGAAGGCGCTTTAGGGGTTACCGCTAAGTGCACCCTGGCTTGCAGTTACGGGGCTGTAGTTAGGGGAGGCCGCTGGCAGGGCTTCCGCCGCCTGGGCAGAATGGCAGGCAGACTCCAAGCAGGACTCTTCTTCCTTGTTTCAAGGGGGACGAATTGGAGGCATATTTGGAGTGTATCAGCTATTATTTATCTACGAATTAGGAGATAAATACGTGCATTATGGAGATAATTACAATCGGGGAAGATAATTCAAGAATATTCGGATAATTATGCAAGATGAAGGCTTCAAGTGACCTACTTGGAGTGGGATACCTCTGGATAACTACTGAAAGAAGGCTGTTTTATCTCAAACTAGAGGGGATAAGAGCTTATCTCTTCAGAGTCCTAAATCGAGAACTACATGGGCTTGATCCCTATAAATATAGGGTATGTAGGCACCTTGCAAAGGGACTTGGATCATTTTCACGAGTTCTACACTCTAAAGAGAGGCACGTGTAACCTTTGTGACATATATTTCCGGGCAATCGCAGGGCGGAATTCCATACTTCCGGCCTTGTTGTTTGGTTCTTTGCAAGCTCAGCCCTTAAACACATTTGTTTCTCATTTGTTTTTCTTAGTTTGTGCTAACGGTAGCCCCTAAGAGCTAGCCGTGATTTTCGTAGTCTAACAGATGTCCCTATAATTGTGCTACACGGTTCTGGGGGTGTTGTACCAATTCCTCTCACAACACTTTTTGGCGCTAGAAGGAGGGCATTACTGATCTTAGAGAGGAGAGATGTCAGAAATTCCCGAAAACATTGAAAACCCCAAGACGCCGGAAGGCGCTACGCAGGATGAAAGTGATGTTCCAAGCGGGGAACTAACCTGCGAGGAGATGAAGGCAAAAATGAAGAGAATGAGTAGGAGGATTGCCTCCTTGAAAAGAAAGTCAGCAAGGTCGAAAAAAGCTAGCAAGGTGACTCCCACCAAGCTAGATTTCGGTGTAGAAGGCGGCAGGAAAGAAGGCGGCAATCCTGAGAAAGAAGCTAACCCCGAAATGGATGATAGAGAACACTCGCAGGCTGCTAGTGTGTTCGACCGCCTTGGGAGAAAACTGACCGAGCAAGACTTGCGGCACAGGCTTGGCAACAAGGCCCCTAACGGGGATGGACCTGAAGGCTCGCAACATAGGGCTCCTTCCAATCAGAGACATGAGAAGCCCGTGTCTGAAGCTCGGTCAAAGGATAAAAACCAAAGGCCGTCAAAGGTTATCTCCATTCATGACGATGAGGAAAGCTCAGGGTCGCACAATGATAATGAAGTAAGCAAAAAGAAAGATCAGCCCCTGGATGATGACTATGAGGTTGCACTTGATGATGGGGATGATAAATGCAAGATGGAAGAACTGCTGGAAGCCCTAAAGAAGGTGAAAGCCGATAAGAAGTCGAAACCCGAGCTTACCGTAAAGTCACCCTTTACTAAGAAGGTTAGGGAGTCACCCCTACCTCGTATCTACAGGGGGGTTGGCGACCTGCGATTTAACGGAACCACGGATCCCGTGGAGTATCTTAGCCGGTTTGACACTGAGATGGAGGTCTACCAAATTCCAGACCTCACAAAATGTCGCTTGTTGGCTGCAACCCTCAGGGATGACGCTCATCACTGGTTCAAGAGGCTTCCCGCTGATTCCATCAGCTCTTGGAGGAAAATGTGCGAACTGTTTGTGGGACAATTCAGGGCTTCCGTCACTTACGCCCCACCTGCCAACACTCTGGCTAATATTAAGCAAAAGGAACATGAGACATTGAGAGAGTATTTCAAGCGCTTCAACGCAGAGGTACCCCGGGTTAGGCCGACTTCAAAGGAAACCCTGAAGAACTTCTTGATAGCGGGGGTAAGGCCTGGAACAGACTTTTGGAAGGAGCTGCAAGGGCGGGAGCCTGAAACCCTAGCTGACTTCTTTGCTAGGGCTGAACCCCATAAGGTGATCGAGGAATCCCTAGCTAAGTTGAAGAAGGAGTCAAAGTCCGAAAGCCGTAGCAGCTGGAAAAACAAGAGGGATAGGTCTTACAGCCCAGATAGGAGGAACACCTACAAGAGGAATCCCTACGTAAGGTCTGCTGGTGAAAAATCCCTACCGTGAACACGACCAGCACGCAGGGCTTCGACAAGTCAAGGTTGACAACGAGGAAGACAAGAGAAGCAAGGTACCACGAATACACACCACTTACAGCTTCTATAGATCACATTTTTGAGGTCGGAGACAAGGCGAGACTCTTCCGGAAGCCCTTTCGAAGTGGACCCCCTGGAAAGAAAGATCAGGGAAAATATTGTGCTTTCCACGATTTGAACGGACATGACACAGCGGAATGTGTTCATCTTAAAGACCACATAGAGGATCTTATCAGAACAGGATACCTGACGGAGTTTGTAGCCCAAGAGGCTAAGAAATATAAGGAAAAGAAAGCTGAAAGGGCAAATGACCAAGAAGCCAACCGTAACACCCGGGCTGGTAGTGTACGAATGATCATCGGAGGACCCTTCGTGGGAGGCCAGGGACGCAGTGCTATGAAGAGATATGTACGGGAAGCCCGAGGGCCGCCCTTAACCAATGTGTGCCATCTGTCTGAAAGGCCTCCCAAAATGTTCAAAGGGGAGACCATGGACATTACCTTCACTGAGGGGGATGCGCGTGCGGTACACCATCCTCATAGCGACGCCCTGGTGGTAACAGCCGTGATCGGAAATGTCAATGTACACAGGCTTCTTGTCGATAACGGAAGCTCTGTCAATATCTTGGCCTACAGTGCGTACCAAAGAATGAAAATGGCGGATAAAGATATGATGGCTTGCTATAATGAGTTGTATGGTTTCACGGGGAATGCTGTCCAGATTGTTGGAAGGGTAAGACTCCCGATCACCCTTGGAGTGGAACCCCGGGCTGCCACTCAGGTTGCGGAGTTCATGATAGTCAATGAAGACATCTCCTATAACGGGATCCTGGGCAGACCCATCTTAAGGGATATGCGAATCGTGACCTCAATCTACCACTTATCAATGAAGTTCCCAACCCCCAATGGGGTAGGATGTGTACGGGGATGTCAAGCTGACTCCAGGGAATGCTACAGCAAGGCTTTGAGGGCCGCAGTAAAAGCCTGTAAAGAAGCCCAACAAATGGATGAAGACATCCCGGAAAGCTGTTACAGGCAAGTGGATATAGAAGAGAAACCCGAAACCAAGGCTCAGGGAAGGGTTTTAATAAAGTTTGTGAAAGCAACCTGCAACATGGTAATTATCGTGCAACATCCGGGGGAAGACCCTTATCTAGAAGCCTCGCATGCCGTGCGTGAAGGGCTTGCATCCACGGATGCACTCCCAGTGAAAAACATTGATACAGCTGAAACCCTGGTCGAAGGGATTGTGGAAGATGTTACTGACAGTGACTTTGAAGGGGATGGTCAGAAGCAGCCCCAAAATAAAAAGCAAGAAAATGAGTGCGAGGCACCTTGTGACTTCAATAGTGCTATGGTAACCTATCAACTCGGAAACCGAACACGGCTTCCCGTCCATGAAATCCTGGGTACGCAACCCCAAGAGGGTGGCAACAAAGAGGTAACCGTTGAGATCGACCTCGACCCAAGGATGCCGGAAACCCAGGTGAAGACTGGAGCAGCTGGGGATACCCTGTCCATCTTGGTGGATGAGTCCGACCCCACTAAAGAACTAAAAATTGGGGAGCAATTGGGGCCGGACCTAAGGGAAACCCTGACCGCATTCTTAAAGAATAATCTGGACGTCTTCGCTTGGAACCATTCGGATATGATCGGGATTCACCCAGAAGTCATGTGCCACCACCTCAATATTGACCCAGACAGGAAGGGAGTCAGACAGAAGAGAAGACCAATTAGTGGGGAAAGGGCTGCCGCTCTTCAAGAAGAGGTAGACCGACTACTGAAGGCAGGCCTAGTGAAAGAAGCTTTTTACCCCACATGGCTAGCAAACCCAGTGTTGGTGAAGAAACCTAACGGAAAGTGGAGAACTTGCATAGACTTTATTGATCTAAACAAGGCTTGCCCGAAGGACAGCTTCCCGCTCCCTCGAATTGACCAATTGGTGGATTCCACTGCGGGGCATGCACTGTTAAGCTTCATGGACGCCTACTCGGGCTACAATCAGATCCCCATGTTCGAGCCAGATCAGGAACACACCTCCTTCATCACTGACAGGGGGCTTTATTGCTATATAGGCATGCCGTTTCGTTTACTAAATGCTGGGGCTACATATCAAAGGCTGGTCAATAAGATGTTTAAAGATCAGATTGGAAGAACGATGGAAGTGTACGTGGATGACATGTTAGTAAAATCAAAGGAAGCTTACGATCATGTTACACACTTATCAGAAATGTTCGACATACTGAGGGATTACAGGATGAAGTTGAATCCCCAAAAATGCGTATTCGGAGTTGAATCCGGCAAGTTCTTGGGCTTCATTGTCAATCACAGGGGAATCGAAGCTAACCCCGCAAAGATCAAGGCCTTAATTGAAATGAGGTCGCCTAGGAACGTAAAAGAGGTGCAATGCCTTACAGGCCGGGTTGCCGCCCTAAACCGGTTCATCTCAAAATCCTCAGATAAATGTAGAGAATTTTTTGCAGCCATAAAAAAGGGGCAAAAATTTGAATGGACGACAGAATGTGAGGCTGCTTTCCTGAAGCTGAAGGAGCAACTTGGAAGCCCGCCACTGTTGGCCAAACCAACGGAGGGTGAAGCCTTGGTCCTTTACCTAGGGGTTTCCGAGTTCTCAATTAGCGCTGTCCTGATCAAGGAGGAAGAGCAAGCCCAACAGCCAGTATACTATGTGAGCAAGAGATTACTTGATGCTGAAACCCGCTACTCAAACATGGAGAAGTTAGCCTACGCACTAATTTTGGCTTCCCGCAAATTAAGGCCTTACTTTCAGGCTCACAAGGTTGAAGTACGAACATCCCTCCCTCTCAGACAGGTCTTGCACAAGCCGGAAGCCTCTGGAAGAATCATGAAATGGGCAGTCGAGCTAGGCCAGTTTGACATAGAATACAGGCCAAGAACCGCTATAAAGGGGCAAGCGCTAGCTGACTTCATCTTGGAATTTCCACCCACTTTTGAAGTCGAAGGGATGGAATGCATACCTGAACCCCAGTCTCCAATAGCCATACCTGAGAATTGTTCCCCTTGGTGGAACCTGTACGTCGATGGGGCTGTAAATGGAAATGGGGCCGGGGCTGGCATTGTCTTAGTCAGTCCGGAAGGCCATAAGCTGCAAAGCTCCATTCATTTCGACTTTAAAGCCACTAACAACGACGCGGAGTATGAAGCCCTAATAGCTGGCCTGAAGCTGGCCTTGGAGATGAGAGTGGAAAATATGAATGTTTATAGTGATTCTATGTTGGTAGTCTGGCACATCCGAGGAGGCTTCCAAGCTAGGGGTCCCCGCACCGATCTTTATATGCGGTATGCCCAGGAACTAATTGGGAAATTCAGGGAAATCAAGCTAGAGCAAATACCAAGATCTGAGAATGCAGATGCCGATGCCTTAGCCAAATTAGGCTCTCAGAGGGATGCACACATGCTCGGGGTGATCCCCCTCGAAATCCAGTATCAGCCTAGCATCCCCAAGATTGAAGTCATGGATGTTGAAGCTGATGAGACTAACCTCTGGACAACCCCAATCCATGAATACATAGCCAACGGAACCCTGCCTACAGACAAGGATGAGGCCAGGAAATTGAGGTACAAGGCAGCCCAGTATGTAATTTATGATGGAATCCTTTACAAAAGGGGATTCAATCGGCCCCTCCTCAGGTGTGTTGCTGGGGTAAGATGTGAATACATTATGCGCGAGGTGCATGAAGGAATCTGTGGGAATCACTCGGGGGGTGCCTCCCTCGCTGACAAAATCCTCCGTCAAGGCTACTACTGGCCTACCCTCCACAAGGATGCTCATGCCTTCGCCAAGGCCTGTGACAGTTGCCAAAGGTTCTCTAATACAAACAAGAGCCCCGCGGTACCCCTGAAGACCCTGACAAGCCCCTGGCCGTTTGCTGTTTGGGGTATAGATCTGATTGGTGAATTACCAAAAGGGAAAGGAGGGGTGAAATATGCAGTCGTGGCTGTAGATTACTTTACTAAATGGGCTGAAGCTGAACCCCTAGCTTCCATCACTGCAAGGAAGTTGGTAGACTTCGTTTATCGCGCGATCGTCTGTCGATACGGGGTTCCCTACAAGCTCATATCAGACAATGGGAAACAGTTTGACAGCAATGAAATGATGAATTTCTGTGAAAACCTTGGCATAAAGAAAGGCTTCTCCGCGGTGTGCCACCCTCAGAGCAACGGTCAAACGGAGGCCGTAAACAAAATTATTAAGCACACCCTGAAAGCCAAACTAGAAGAGAAAAAGGGATGCTGGCCGGAGGAACTTCCCATGGTGTTGTGGTCTTACAATACCACTCCAAGGTCTACCACCGGCGAAACCCCGTTCACCCTAACATACGGGTGTGAAGCCATGGTTCCCGTAGAAGTTGGAGCAGGATCTTTTCGAAGGGATAACTACGACCCTGAGAATAATGAAGTCAACCACAGGCTCTACTTAGATCTTATTGAAGAAGTACGAGATACGGCTCAGTTGAAACTTGCTGCATATCAACAGAGGACCCGTAAATATTTTGATAAGAAAGTAAGGGCTCGACCCCTCAAAACGGGAGACCTGGTTCTCAGAAAAATGATGCCTAACCTGAGGGTTCCCGCCCATGGAGCCTTCGGTGCAAAATGGGAAGGCCCATATATCATCAAAACGGTGCTTTGGGAAGGTACCTATCACCTCACAAACATGGATGGAAGACTCATACCACGGGCATGGAACGCCCAACACTTAAAGAGGTATTACCAGTAGCTTCACCCGGGTAGTATTTCTGTAGGCTTCGGCTTAAGGGTCAAGAAATAAAGGCGATTTATTAGTTGTAATCGCTATGCTTTTAGGAGAATTATCAGGCTACTATTTGCTTTATTTGCTAGGACGCTCGGAGGGTAGTGACGTTACACCCCCCAATATTATGCTATGTCAATTTTTACCATGTGATTCAATAAAATTTCGCAGCTTTCCGTTACGAAAATGTTGTATATGCTTGCTTGCTTACCATGATGTATGCTTTAAAAATTATTTAGGGCTTCAATTGCATCTAGTTCTCCACCATAATTAAAATTATGCTAAAAAACTCGGAGGGTAGTAGGCGTATCATTAACATTATTCATTTGGCTTAAAATTTAAATAAATTTGGGAATCGAAAACACTAAAAATCGTGAACACAACTTGATAACTTGGCTGCACCGGTGGGAAGGAAAGCTTTTCAAGCTTTCAAGGTTTCAAGCCTATCAAGGCTTTCAAGGCTAAAGCTTTTCAAGCTTTCAAGGTTTCAAGCCTATCAAGGCTTTCAAGGCTAAAGCTTTTCAAGCTTTCAAGGTTTCAAGCCTATCAAGGCTTTCAAGGCTAAATCTTTTCAAGCTTTCAAGGTTTCAAGCCTATCAAGGCTTTCAAGGCTAAAGCTTTTCAAGCTTTCATGGTTTTGGGCTTACGGTAGCCCTTCAAGGTTTAAAGCCCGTCGAGGCTCCCAAGGTCGAAGGCTTATCGAGGCTTTCGAGTTTAAAGCCTATCCAGGCTCACAAGGCTAACTTGGTGGAATTACTAGAAAGCTCACTTCGTCAAATTATCTCAGAACTTATACTTGGAGACTACTCTAAAGGCTTACGCCTAGGGGTCATCTTAAGGCTTACGTCCGATGGTGTCCCTAGATTCTCACACATGTGGGATCAGATTCAACTGTGCTTAAATGGATTATTACAAGGAAAGACTAAGTGCTTTTACATACGCTATTGGGGAGTTAACACAAACGTATACATCAACATTCATCCACAAAGAAGGAAACGACCTTGAAGAACAAGGTCCCAAGGGTCATAACCCCCCAGAAAGCAAACAATGCGTACGCTTTCGACCAAAGGGCTATCCCCTATATTCGTTCTTTCTACCTGCATGAAGAGTTAGGCGACCAACACAAAAATATCCAAGGAAATACAACAAAGGCATACAAGGCAAGAAATGAAGAAGTGAAAGCAATTACATAAAAGATAAACTACAAGGAAAATTCCTCCCCACACCAACAGGGGGAGGCCCTTGTAGCATTAAAAATGTCTTGCGGAGCATTCGGAGGTGCCCGCACCCTCATCCAAAAAAATATTCAATTCGTGACGACAAGCGCCACGCACAAATTCACAATTCGTAGTTAAAAGTTGATTAAAAAGGGGGAGGGGAGATCAAGGAGCAACGGGAGAGGAGGAATCCTTTTCATCGCCAGCAGGAGGATCCTTGGAAGCCTGGGTTACTGCAGGAGCTGCAGCCGGAACCCCCTCCGGGGGCGTCACCTCAAGACCTACAGGAATTAACTCTGCAGGTTTCGGCTCGTCTTCGGCTACAGTTCTCCTTTCGGCACCGTCCTCGGAGAGACCCTGGGAGGTCGCCAAGACCTTATTCAGACCAGCTTCGTCCTCGGCCTTTGCTTCCTCTAAGGCCACCGCAGCATCGGGTCCCAGCTTGGCCCAATCATTGTCGGGGAAGAAGCGATAGGCGGACTTAACGCAATCTTTGACCCCTGCGGCAACCCCTGCCTCGAAGACGGCGGCCTCCCGCTCCTTCCTCGTCGCCCTCGCGGCGACTGCAGCCTCCTGCAACTCCTTCACCTGGCCCTCCAACCTCTTCACCATCTTCCCAAGGCCGTCTGTCTCCTCCTCCAAGGAACGCCTCACGGCGTCCTCCTTCCTCCTCTCCTCACGGGCTTTGGCTTCAGCCTCCTTCAGCTCCTGGTTGGCCTTCCGCACAAGATCTCTGTCTTTGACAGCGGAAGCCAGGTCCGCCTTAGCCTGCTTCAAATCCGCCCTCATCTTCTCATTGACCCGGGCTGTGTCAGCAACATGCTCCCCCATCTTCAGATCGAGGAACAAGCTCTTAGCGTTGGCCACCACCTTGTCATGGGTGGCCTCGGCTATTGAAAGCCTGTCCCACTCCCGAACGGTAGCCTCGGGAACCTGGTCAGAGAGCATTCGCTGAAAGAGCTGAGTCTTTTGAGAAGAGGAGGAAGCGGGAGAGCTGCGGGCCAGGGTTAACCTGGGCTTCTTGCTTGTACGGCCTTCAGCTGAAGACCCCGCCTCGGCAGCCTTGGAGGGGTCCCGCTTGCGACCCCCGGAGGAGGTCTTCTTCTGCTCCAGAGAAGGAGAAGGGAGCTGGGAAAGTGGCTTGACAGGAAGGGGAGCCTGAGAATCGGAGGCTTCCCCGAACAGATCCTCGTACTTAGTGGAACGCTTGATAAACCTGGGGATGTTGGCAGCCATATCTGTGGAAAGAAACAAGGAGAAGCAATTAGATAATATCCAAACATATACAGAAATACGGGAGGATGCAAGCATGGCAGACGGCATGAAAACTATAAAGCATGCAGGAATGAAATTTATAAAGCGAATATCACATAAGGAAAATAAGTTCAAGGGTGCAAGCTAAGAGGAAACCTGGGCTTCCCGTCGCCTCCACATCTGCACCCCCCTCATCAACGGGGGATGCATCTACCACCGTAGTGGAGAAACCGAGCCTCTCCAGATTCTCTGGAGTAAGCAGGCTGGAGCCATCACCTAGCTCGGTGGATAGCCCCAATACGTGCTTGGCCCTCTCAAGGGACTCTCCCGCCAAAGGGGTCTGCACTGGCATGTCTACAACAAACACAAGCATAAGGAAACTAAACGGGAACCCTAAAGGGCTAAACTAGACAATGAACAAAGGGAAAACTGGCTTACTGGGGGAGAGATTGAAGTCCTTCCTGTAGACTGGACAGTCATAGCAGTAAAGGAAGAGCTTCTGCCAGTCCGACATCGACTGGCGGTTGCCCTTGATGCCCTTCTTGTGATGGGTATTCCAGGCAGTGAGGTAGAAGAACCCTGGGGTCCTGCCGGTAAGTTTCAGCTGGAAGAACCAGCCCAACTCCAAGGCAGACATCCTCACCCCATGGTGGATGTCATAGAGGATGTAGAGGCAGACCGCCATTCGGTAGGAGTTGGGGGTGAGATGCATGGGGGAGACCTCATAGAAGTCCAAGACCTCCAGGATGAAAGGATGGAGGGGGAGAGACAAACCCAGCCTGAAGAACTGGGCGGAAAGCACGGCTTTGGGGTAGCCAGTGCGCGGCTTGAGGGTGTCAAAGCGGTGACACCTTTCTCCTGGCTTCGGGATCCCCAAGGTGCAGCCAGGGTTGCAGGACTCCAATAGGGACTGCAGCCGAGCAGGAGTCATGATGGAGTCCATATGCTCGCAGGCCAGGACTACAGCTGGAGGCTCGATCACCTCCACGGAAGCTTCAGCCTCCTGCTCAGCCTCCTCGGGGCTCCCCTCGAGGGCTTCAGCAGCAGGGTCCAGCGGGAGGCCCGAGGTCCCATCCGCCTTACTGGACTCAGAGGTGGTCCAGTTGAGCTCCTTCACCACCAAGTTGCGCCTAGAGCGGGTTCTGGAGCTAACCCCTAAACTGGGCCGGGCAGGCTGGAGGTCCTGGCTAAAGGAGGATCCCGTGTCGACCGCGACAACGGGAGCCTTGCTGGTGGCAGACTGAGAAGAGTGTGAGGACATGGATCCTTGAGACATCTACAAGAGGAAAGGACGGGTTAACGGAAGGACACAGCAAGATGTGAAGGAGTTGAAAGAAAGGAAAAAAGGAGGAGGAAAAAGGGTCTGCTGAAGGCTGGGCTACAAAGGTGGAGCCCTGCGAGTGCGAAGAAGGAATGGGAAGGCTTCAGTTGGAGCCCTAAAAGTATACGGGAACTACATCCCTCATAGGAAGCGGCACAGGCCACGGAGGACGGTTCATCTTCTTCGGGAAGCCCAACAAGGGACCCGGAACGAGAAACCTAATCCTAACCCTAATCTCAACCGCAACAATCAACGCCCAATCACAACCCTAAGATACCAGCTAAGCAAGTGTAGCAAGCAAATCACGCAAACAATACATTCACAGCAGATAAAGGGCACAAAAAGGGGGTTCGATTGTGAAAGAGGGGTTCCCCTGGAGGCAATTGGGAACCAAGGGTTTACAATCTAGGGCTACGATCATGGCCTCAAAGTAATGCGACAACATCAAGGGCGATAACCCAGTTGGGAAACAATCAGGGCCTAATTGGAGTCAATTAAAACCAGTGGTGTGTGTATATTTAAAGGATGAGTGTACATGTTTAACTATACTGGCATGCAGAGCAAATTAGCAGTTTAATCAAGCATAATAACATCAAGCAAGGCGAGTGTGAGTGTGTGCACGCATACCGAGGTGAACAGTCAAGAGAAAAAGAGACAAACAGGCATGGATCATATAAATGTTTAGGTGCAGACATGGTGCAAATGTAAAAGAAAAATAAAAACGAAGGCTTGAGGAGTGCATACCTTTGGTCGGAAGTTGGAAACGGAGACGGAGAAGTGAACGCCGGTGAGAAAGAGTAAGGCGCGCCTGGAAGTGCTTCGGTCGGAAAAGAGAGGGTGGAGTGAAGTGTTTGAGAGATAAAAGAAAAGTGAAACAAGGCTGTGTGTAAGTGTATATATAGCTGTGGGAAGTGGGGGACAGCTGCGCCAGGTGGCGTGCCGTGGTTGGCTTGGCGTGGAGAAGGCTTTGATGACGCAGGGCTTCCCGAGGCCTAGGTGGGTGGCTGAAGAGGTAGAGGCAGGCTAGGACTCTACGGCTGCACCACCTAATTAGGGATTTTCTGTTGCAATTCAAACCAATTTGAATTTAAATTAAACCCCGAAATCTTTGGGATTAGCCTTATCACAAACTGACATGGCACACGCGGGAAACTAGAAAGGTGGGATAAAATTGCGGAAGCTCGGACATATTCGTGGAAAATAATTTTTATTATTATTTTGGGAATAAATATTCAAGGTTTTCGGTGGTTGTACTGAATTAATATGATTGGTTTTTTAATTATGTGTGGGAATTACGTCTGAATTATTTCTTGTTTCTTACACCGGGCTAGGCCCACGTAAGCTTAGGAATAATTTACGATTAATCTCTGACATAATTTAAGGGCTTGCAGCTGGTTGATGGAGGGTTACCGGTCTTAGGTTCCTCTCGTATTTAATACTTTAAGGAACCGGGGGGTAGTTGTTGTGCCATAAAATCTCCCTGGGCTTATTTTATAGCCCATCATATTATTTGGGCTTCACTTGGGCTTATTGGAATCATTTGGTTGAGGATAATGGGTTTCACCATAGCTGGGTGAATCATTGAAGGTGTACAAGGAGGTATATGGACTTGCATTGGAAGCATAATGAAGGCTGCCATCAGAATGGGGTTGCACCTGAAGGCGCTTTAGGGGTTACCGCTAAGTGCACCCTGGCTTGCAGTTACGGGGCTGTAGTTAGGGGAGGCCGCTGGCAGGGCTTCCGCCGCCTGGGCAGAATGGCAGGCAGACTCCAAGCAGGACTCTTCTTCCTTGTTTCAAGGGGGACGAATTGGAGGCATATTGGGAGTGTATCAGCTATTATTTATCTACGAATTAGGAGATAAATACGTGCATTATGGAGATAATTACAATCGGGGAAGATAATTCAAGAATATTCGGATAATTATGCAAGATGAAGGCTTCAAGTGACCTACTTGGAGTGGGATACCTCTGGATAACTACTGAAAGAAGGCTGTTTTATCTCAAACTAGAGGGGATAAGAGCTTATCTCTTCAGAGTCCTAAATCGAGAACTACATGGGCTTGATCCCTATAAATATAGGGTATGTAGGCACCTTGCAAAGGGACTTGGATCATTTTCACGAGTTCTACACTCTAAAGAGAGGCACGTGTAACCTTTGTGACATATATTTCCGGGCAATCGCAGGGCGGAATTCCATACTTCCGGCCTTGTTGTTTGGTTCTTTGCAAGCTCAGCCCTTAAACACATTTGTTTCTCATTTGTTTTTCTTAGTTTGTGCTAACGGTAGCCCCTAAGAGCTAGCCGTGATTTTCGTAGTCTAACAGATGTCCCTATAATTGTGTTACACGGTTCTGGGGGTGTTGTACCAATTCCTCTCACAACAGATTTATAAGGCCTATATGATTTATTTCGTTTTTTATAATATTCATCCTTATTATAACTTGATTTTTTATATTTCCTATATCTATTTTTTGTATTATTTATCTTATTATCACACCCAAATACTAATTTTCTTTTTGTAAAACCACATATTTCCTTTAATCCGTGCTTTTTATCTTTTTTTATTTTTTGTTGAACTCTATATTCTTCACATTTACGCATTAAATATAATCTTAATACTCTAATTCTTTCTCCTAACGTATTTTCCTTAGGTTCTAGATTAGTATATTCTTTGGTGATTTCTGTGTTATATGGTGAGGGTAAATGATCATAATAAAGTTGTTGGTATACTATACTTTCATCTGGTAAAAACTTTGCTTCATAAAATAATTTTGAAAAGCTTATAGTATACTCTGGTAATTTATTTATCTTACAACATTTCATATTGTTTAGATACATCACTATCTCTATTTTTCTCTCAACCATTACCTGATCTTGCGCTACAAACCATTGCTCTCCTAGAAATTCTCTTTTTAATACTACATCAAACAAGTTTAACATATCCCTCCAAGTTTTAGCATTCTGTTTTGCTTCCTCTTTTAATGCATAATTTATATTTTCAATCCAAAATACGGCCTTTCCGATAATTGTTTTGGATATTAGGTCATAAATATAATCTATATTATCCAAATTTTTAGCATTCATTAGGGCTATATACATCCCTAGATTCCAATCTTTAATTCTCCTACTTATTTCTTGCTCATCTTATACATTATCTAAATCTAGAAAATATCCATTTATATTAATTCCTTGTGTTATTGATCCTACAAAGTCTTGTACTTGATCTCTTTGTCCGAGAGGAATATGATCTGTTCCTATATTATTTCTTCTAGCTATTATATGATCTCCTAGTTCCTCTTCTGGATAGTCTTCAGCATCTTTATTAATAATTGTTTCTGTTTCCATATCATTATCTATTTGTATATAAGAATTTTCCTCTTGTTCTATATCACTTTCATCCTCTATTATGGCGTTTATATTTTTCATTTTTCCCAAAGCCTCTAATATTTCTTGATTTTCTTTTATTATAATTTCTTGTTCCTTATTATCTGATTCCTCCAGATACCTTATCTCCTCTTCTTCTGTATTACTACTATCGATTTGTTCTTTATCTGTTTCATTACTACTATCCTGAAATTCTATTTTTTCTTTTCCTTTTAGTCTACTTAATTCTATTTGTAATTGACTTATTTCATTTTTTAAACTTTCTACATCTTCTAGTACTTTTATTACTTCTAATTTTGTTTCTCTTAATTCTTTCTTTTCAATTTTATATTTATATTTATAAAATTTATATTTATTTAACCATTCTATGTTAGTTTTACTTCTTAGCTTAAGATTTTCCTTTTTTAATTCTTCTAATTCATCTTGTTTATTTATTTTTTCTACTGTTTTATTTTCATTTTTTATGGGTTCATACTTTTTTCTTTCTCTTTCCATAATTTTCTTTCCGTGTTGTTTAAGAAAGGTGATTACACTATGTTCTTGTATAGACATTTTTTCAGAATTTTCCTTTTTTATGGAGTTCAGCTAAACTATTTATTGCCCTCTTAACTCCTGTTGACATCTGAGGTTTTGATTTACTTATATCCATAAGTATAGGGCTTTTAATACTACTTCCTATTATATTTATAGGTACTACTTCTGGTTTATCTTCATTCTCCAATATTTCTTCCTTTTGTTCTAAACAATTTTGAATTGCTGTTAACTTTCCTAGTATTTGTTTAAAGGTGGGTACTTCGGATACATTCCATAAAGCTGTTATTTCCTCTCTAATAATCTGTCTACTTTTTTCTTGGTTTTCCTCTATTTTGGTTAATATTGTTTTCAATCCTTCTTTTACTAATATTTCATTCCAAATATCTTTTATTCTTTCCTCTGAGTTACTCATTTTTATATATTCGCTTACTCCATTCTCCTTCAACAATCCAAATTTTTTCATTCTTAGGTTTGTTTATATGTTCTTTTAACTGTTTTATTTGGTCTTCTAGCTGTCTTTTTTCTTCTAAATATTCTAAGTATTTTTCTTGAGATAATATTAATGTTTCTGTTATTATATTATTTATAATTGTCAATTCTTTTTCTTTGTTATTTAATTCTTTTTCGATATTCATATTCTTTCTATAAATCGTAATTTATTCTGATCATTTATCTCTATTCCTTCGTTTGTTATATTATACTGAATTTTATTAAGAAAATCCATTCCTAATAATAGTTGATAACTAACATCATATTCGATTACTCCTAGGGTTAAATTATATTCTAAATCTTGGATTTTTATCTTTAGTTTTATAGCCTTTGTTACTATTGATTCCCTTGAGTTATTTGGTTCGTTTATTATTTGTGGTTTTATCTCTTCGCATTTATTTATATCAACTTCCGTTATATGTATTAAACTCGTAGTTGCTCCCGTATTAATTTCTGTTATTATCTCTTTTGCAAATATTCCATTAAATAATATTGTCTTAATTCTTAATTTATCCGATTCGTAACAAGGTATTTTAATTAGATTTATTTTTCTAGATGAACTCATACTCCTAATTAAATTTTAATCCTTTCTAAAGCTTAACCTAGAGCCTTCCAGTATTGGTTTAATTCTTGGGGTTTGTATTATTTGTCTATTATTAAAATCTATGCTTATCTCCTCTGGGATTGTTATTTTAGATTCCTCTTTATGTTCTATTCTTTCCAATATGTCTTCATATAATTTCGGAACTATTGTACATAATTCTATTTGTTTCTTTACATGATGATTTCCAGTTATAGCGTATACCATTTTTGTTTCTATACTAATCACTTTACTTCCCTTTGGCATATTTATTCTATTTAATTTATAATATAGAGTTAAGGCCCTTTCTTTATTTTCATCTTTTAGTGATATACTAAAATCAGGTTGTATTATAAATTTTAATTTTTGATATATTAAATTTCCTTTTACTACAGCTACTAATGCATCCTGTATATTTCCTAATATTCTATCATCTAATATATATATATATTTTTATAGGGGTATCAATATTCTTCTGAAAATATGCCTTTATAGTGAATTCTATTGCTCCAAAATAAATATTTTTTAGTTTACTAGCTTCTTTATGCGATAATTTTGATAATTCACGTTTTATTAAGTCATCAGTTATTAAATTTATTTTTGCTTTCCCATTTATTGTATTTATGTCTATTACGTTTTCATGTTTTTGTGCTATATATCTTATTTGTTTATTTCTTTCAAAATAGTTTGTCTTAAAAATCTTTTTTATTGTTAATTCCTCTGTCTCACTTTGAATTCTTTTATATGTTTCTGGTTTAAAACTTAATGTCTGGGATGTTCCACCTTCGTATTCATCCATTTGGTAATAGTCTTTTTCCGTTATTTCTTCTTTTTTGTCCATTAATAAAAATAAATATATGTCTTCTTATTAATCTCCTTTATATGTTTATTTATAGTTTCTTTTACTAAATCTATATTTTGTCTATCTATTTCTTTACCTAATTCTGGATAAGTTTTATACGATTGACTATTTACAATTTCATTTAAATAATCTAGCATTTTCATATTATTTGTAATTATTTTATATCTCAGTTTTATTTCATTTTTTATACATTTTTTATATACAAAATAAGATTTTACCGCTTCGTTATTCATTTTCTTTTTAAATCTTCAATGATTTTATATTGTTCGCTTAATACTTCTCTATATTCTTTTTCAGATGTTACTCGTCCTGTTCTTTCTATGAAATTTTGTTTTCTTAATTCTAAATTATCTTCTTGTATCAATCTTATTTGTTCATCTCTTTGTTCTAACATTTCTCTCAATGTTCGTATTGTACTTTCTTTTTGCTCAATAATACTTAAACTTATCCTACAAGTTTCTATATGTTGATTTATATCTTTATTATAAGTTGGTGTCTTATTTGCTATTTTTTGAATTAACTTAATTTCATCTTCCATCTAATTACATAGACTTTTTTCAAGAGTTTTCTTACACATCTTTTTAGTTTCTAATTTATCTGTTTTAAATAATATTACAAGATTAGATATTATTTTAGATTTTAATCCATTATTTATTATTCTTTTTATCTTACTAGGGGGTCTCATTATATATGCTTATACATTTCTTCTAAAACTGTTTTTGAATATCCTTTAAATCCTGGTAGAGATTTCCAACTTTCTAGTGTTCCTCCATTTCTAATATATGATGTGGGGATTACTTCCTTAGGTAATACTCTTAAAAGAGATTTTATTTCATTATCTACTGATAAACAATTTCTTAAATAAAAATCTTTATAACCTATTCTTATGATTTCAAATATTCTTATAGCATAAAGTATTAAACCTTTATCTCCAGAAGATATAACTCTATTGCTTAAATTATGACAATAATCATAATAATCAGAAATACTCATTTCTTGTAAGTTATCATTATAATCCTGAAATCTTATTCTTGTCTTATCGCGACTCATATTATTCTTTTGCCTTTTGCTGGCTCTGATACCAAAATCAAAGTTTGCGCTCCAAGTGAAGTTGCGCTTCCCTGATGCTGTATGTATGTGACTTAGAAATATTCTAAGTGATTAATCCTTTTGACTTCAGTCAACACTTGCGCCTGTTTATAAGGTCAAACCTTGCGCTTCCTCGTGGTCAAATCTTGCGCCAAGATTACACAGTGTAGCAGTGTTCATGACTTAGAAATAATTCTAAGTTATCATTTGCGTTTTGACTTTTAGCCAAAACTTGCTCCACACAGTGCAAGATTATTGTCTTGACTTAGACAATTTTTCAGAACTTAAGCTATATGTATATGTATATGTGTTGTTAATTAATTTAACAATTACCTGACTTAATTGATCAAGTAATTATTAATTTATTAACACACACACACACATATATATATATAAATATATATAAATTCCAATTCTCTGAAGATACTTCCTGGAATAGCTCGATTGACTTGATCAATTAATTTGTTGATAAATTAATTTGTTGATAGACTCCATTGAATGATTTCGTACGTCCTGACGTCTTGTGCACTGGTCTGGTTCACGAACGACTCGAACTGAAATAATTTCTTAAATCCTTTTGCTTGATAATATACTTGATCAGTCATTCCGGGTTAGATGTTGCTTCGATAAATTTTATTATAAATAATCAAAATAAATATACTGGAATCTTCTGGTCTTTGATACTTGATCTTCAGGCAATCTTGATAGCAGAAACTGATTGTGCTTTATTCTTCACTGAGGCTTGAACATATTAATGAATTTCTTTCAGTGGACAAATGTTCGTCTCAGATACCTTGATTGTCTTTGTCTGTTCGTATCGAATCTCCAACATGTAGATTCCTGTATTATACTTACGTATTGTTTCCTGTCTTTTGTTGTGTTGAGTTATCATAATTACATTTACGTTACATTATGCTTTACAAAAAGGTACAATTTTTATCGTATTCGTAAGTTAAATCTTAAAGAATATCTATGAAATCAAACAGAAAAAATTTTAAAATATAAATTATTCGATTATATATGTTACATTGGAGAAGAACTCATGGATTAATATAATTCTTATTTAAATAATTTAAAATATTTATACCTTATGATCTAACTTTTAATAAAAAAAAATATTTTTGATTGTTGAATTATTATCTTGTGTCTAAGGAACACCGGAAAGAATCCAGTAAAAATGAGTAAGTAATTTAATATTAAAAAGATATAAATTAGTAGGAAAAATATACTAACCCGTTAAAAAAGAATGAGGATTTCTCGTTCAACTCATTATAGTAATAAATACAAGAGATTTTGCAGATATTAAAAGTAGACCTAATATTATTTTGATTTTAATTTTTTATATCTTAATATTAAAATACATAATTATTTTTACCACTTTTCACGAACACGTTATACAATCTTGTAAAAATATATAATTGTCTAAGGAACAACTTAAAATATATAATTGTCTAAGACCTTGGAACTTTATTGATATTATTATAATTTTAAATAAAATATATTTTAATATTACAATATAATTATTATTATCACTTTTTATTAACACGTTATGGAATCTGCATATAAATTAAATGGTTAAATCCTTAATACAAACTTTTTCAAATCTCTATTCACCTTACCAAAAGTCAACATAAAGTTTCTCACACTTTAAAATAATAATAAATTAATGAGAGATCAATTTGAATATCTATTGAAATATTTAATTTTTAAAAATTAATAATGTCAATATTTAAAATTTAAAAAAAATAATATCGTACTTGTAATGGATAGTAAAGGGACATTAATTATTTTACTATGTATTTGAGAATTATTCAAAGTAGGAATTCAACTCAAATTAAACAAAAATGCCTACTTCTTAACACTCGCTTCACCAACACCTTAATTAATCTTCCAATACCATCTCCCAATACCATCTTTCAAGTTGTCTAAGTTTAATGCATCAATTAGCTAAACTTAACTAATGTATCAATAAAATATATTCTAAAAAAAATTTAAATTGAATTTAAAAGTAAACATAATTGTATTGTACTGTATATTCTATTAGAATTTTAATTTTATCAGAAAAAATATAATTAAACTTAATATAGAATAAATATATTCAATAATAATATAGTCAAAATATGATACTGTTGAAATAATTCTTATATTTTTGGTAATATTAAGGTAACACTTACTAAAATTTATATTGAAGGAACTTCAAAACTTTAACATAGAATTTTTAGAAAATTCTATATTTCAACGGCTTTTCCAAAAAAAAAATGTTATTATGAAAGAGATATAAAATATGAATAAAACACTTTAAAGAATCTCATTTAAAAAATAAAATACATTACGAAATCAAAAATATTAAAATATGATGATGTAATTTGGAGGATAATTTAATATATGACTTCTATAAATTCTCAAAATAATTTTTAATAATATTTTCTAGTTATAAATATATTATTTATGTCAAATGATTTTTTTTTTATAATTTATGATTCTTTTTTGATTCTTTAATCGTATAGGTGTTCTTTAAAGTGTTTTCCATTATTTAATATGTTCGTGGATTCTTCTGTTTTTATTAACGTCTCCTAATGAAGAATATAATATTAAATTCTACAAAATAAAATAAATGGAAAGCTATTTGGAGGAATATCATAATGAATCTTTTAGAGATTAAATTTTTAAAACTGTCACATATAATTTGAGTTAGTATGACAACAATCAAAGTCATGAATTTAAAATAATATAATTTTTGAAATTTTGTGGTTTAGATTAAACATGTTATTGTTAAATTTTCTGTTCTATAAGAACACCTATAAGAACACTTATTAGAACAACACTGTATCAGATTCCACTTCTATATACCTAGCTTCTTCTTCATCAGGCATTTTAAACCCGTAATATATAGCCAACAAATCAATGTACACCTGATCTTCAGAAGAATCTATACCATAATAACCATAAAACAATGACCGATCTTCTCCTCATAACACAAGCAATAGAAGACAAATTGATATTACTATTGCAGTAGCCACCAACATCTGTCTTAAATATACCAGGGGGAGGTTTTAACTAGGGGACCATTGTAGTATAAGTTGTATAAGATGAATAAGATCTTTCACAACAACAAAGCAAGAACACGCATAAAAGTATAAAACATGTTAGAATCAATCGACGTTGATATTAGGATCTTCGGCACTCTTCCCCACTGTTCTCATTCCTGAAAAAAAACATCAAAAAACTAGAACATTTGAGGGTTCCTTATAGTGTTTCCTAAAGCAAATTGTGCATAAAGATTGTTATAGAGAGGTCAAGAGTAAGAGCAAACTGTGATTCATCCATGGTGGGAGCTTCTTCAACCTTTTCCTGTAGTTCCGATTTTGCTTCTGCGTTGTATCTGGTAGCTATATTGTCCCATGATCCAGTCTCTACCAAGCTCTTGTACATCAACATCAAAACTTTTATTCCGTATTCCCGTTATTGGTCTCCATCAAAAGAGCTTCCCGT
The DNA here is from genome assembly GCF_001625215.2 of Daucus carota subsp. sativus. Taxonomy (NCBI): domain Eukaryota; kingdom Viridiplantae; phylum Streptophyta; class Magnoliopsida; order Apiales; family Apiaceae; genus Daucus; species Daucus carota. The sequence continues at coordinate 27,936,847 of NC_030385.2, read as the reverse complement.
TGAGAGTAAACAAACAGACGATATTAGATGGACAACTGTAACGAACAAAAAAGGAAAAAGATAATTTGGAGGTGAGAATCAATCAGGGAAAGTAATTAAGGAAAGTTTTGTAATAAATCTAAATTTGATACACTCAAAGATATGTATAAAGAATTTATGTGTTTAAAACGTTCCATATACTGCCCCTGTGGATAATTAAGTGTATTTATACAGTATGTAGAGTATTTAATTTGATCACATGATCAAGACTGATCCAACGGATAGAAATCACGTCTCTCTTGTCTCTCGCTAAGGCTCCGTCTCTTTTGAACCTCCCCCTATATATATATATACATACATATATATAATATTTACATACCTATCTTACATTTTTGAGTTTATCTTAATCCATTTTTAACCTAAATTTAATTTATCTAGGGTGTGTCTATACATTTACAATAATAATATGAATAAGTTTAAGTATCTCGATAACTATAAAATGTAAAGACCTTTGGAATTTGAACATGGTTAATGATCTGTTAATGAATTGATATACACCTTATAAATAAGAGTCCATAACAGAGTGTGTATACAACAATTTCCTATTATTTTACCATTGTTCAAATGTTTCACTAATGTAATAGGCTTCCCTCTTCAATCAAAAACTTACACATCGACTAATATTGGTGAATAAATCATAGAAACTGAGTAACTATAAATATGTATGCCGACTGTTACTAGTTACCGATGTGCGGGTGAGTATTTTTTTTCTATCTCAACGAATGACTAAATTTTTATTTATTATTTTCGCAAGTTTAACCCAAACCAATCCGACCCAACCCGAATTAATTGGGTTGAGTAAGGTTGGGTTACATAATTTTTTTTTTTAGTTAATGGTTTAAGTTTTTGTTAACCCGAACTAATTGGGTTGAGTCGTTTTTTCTAAAAACCCGCCCAACCCGACCCATGTTCACCCATAGTTGGAGATGCTCTAATACATTTTGTTTCAATGGTATTGGCTATATTGGTTGGCTATAATTCAAAAATAGTATGTTATAAATATTTTAGGTTGTTAAAATAGAATATATCAGTTCAATATGGTAATAAATGATGTGCAATTTTTCTACAGATTTCTTACGAACCTGTAGAGGTTCGACAAATATAGTCACTCATAGAAGGTTGGTTAAAATTATAGATAACAGATAGGCATGGTTGGAGTGTGTGTTTTTTGAGAGGTTGACTATAAATTTCATTTTTGGTATGCCAACTCACATTTTTGGCCAAGGGCTTTCTGTGGTTGGAGATGCTCTTATAGATTCTTACACACCTGTTGGATCGACAAATATAGTCATCCATAAAAGGTTGGCTATAATTATAGACAATGGGTGGCTGTTGTTGGAGTGTTATTTTTTGAAGCATTGACTATAATTTTTATATTTGATATGCCAACTAAGTTTTTAGCTAAGGACTTTTCATGGTTGGAGATGCTCTAAATTAGAATATGTAAAATTTGTTTAACTTGTAAGATATTATACTCCGTTGGTAATGACTTTATTGGTTGGACATAATTTAAAAATAATATGTTATTAATATTTTAGACTATTATAAATAGAATAAATCAGTTCAATATGATAATAAATGATGTGTAATCTTATTACAAATTTCTTAGGAGATTCGAAAATATGGCCATCTTTCTCTTTAATACTTTTATTATAAATAATTTTGCGTTATAATTATTGTGTTTGAAAATACTCCATTCATTTTATTGACAAACGAAAATTTATATTCAATTATATCAAACAAAAATAGTGTTATTTTCCAAATATGTTAATATAATAAATTTAATTTATCATCTAGGCTGTGTAAATTTAGAACAACTTACTTAAAAAAACAAATAAAAATTATTGCAAAATTTGATTGAAAATGGCTATCACTCTATAATAGCAAAACTCGATGGCGCAAATAACAAGCAGAAAAAACGATTAGAGGCATTGGAGATCTACTATGGCTGGCCGACTATCATAGTCTATAATTGCAGACTGCTCCTCTGATTTTCACAGGCTGTACATGTGTGTGTTGTGATCCTACTGTATAATTTTAATAGGGAGGAAGTGCTCATTCAGATAAAGATGTACACGACCATTTAGCTGCCTGGTAGTACTGACATTGTGATCATTCTTCACATGAATGGTCCTCGTAGATAAAACGTTAGATTCATTATTTTGCCTGCTGAATCAATTTCATCTTGTACGAATACTATTGTACATTTGTACTCGTAATAGCTAGGTCCTTTCATTTTACTCCATCCGTCCCTATTTATCTGTCCATCTTGGAAATAAAAATTTGTCCCTATTTATCTGTCCATTTATATTTTCAAAACTAATTTAATGATAGTTTTTCATATATATCTTCATAATTTCAATTTTCAAGGCTTGGCTTATTTAAAACTTGGTTGAATTCATGTTTTCAAGACATAAAGTAGTGGTATTCCACCATTTTCAAGATATTAATTAGAGGTTTTTAATGAAAAAGTTCATACAATCAATTATTCCTTGATATGTGTTTTTTTTTTCAAAATGGACAGATAAAAAGTGACGGAGGGAGTAATATTTAAGATAGTCGTTACCCCTGTTGTTGTGTTTGATTAGGGTGAATGAAAATGGAGGAAATGGAATAAAAGTTGCACTATAAATTAGTTGAATGTTTAGTAATTTCATTCTTTTCACCGTTCATTTCTTCGTTCATTTCTTCGTTCATTTCTTATCACCCTTAACTAGAGTTCAAATCCTCCACTTTGTGAAGGAATGCTCTCATCCTCCTCTTTGTGAAAAAAATAGAAATACTCTATTCCTTGTCATACTTATTTTATACCCAAATCTGATCATACAAAATTTGTACTAGCTCATATTTTTTCAAAATACTCCTTTCATTTTCATTCCATTCACTCCAACCAAACACAAGACAAGAGAATAGACCGTCGGAAATCAATATAACAAACACAAACACGTACATTACTATTATAGTTGTCTACTACTAGTTTTTGCTGTAATTAGCACCAGATATACATCCCGTTGCCATGCTCAAAAGTTGTTATTTCCTGATAATTCAAGTTAGGGAGCAACCAGGAGTATAGTTGACAGAAATAATAAAAAAAACCATGAAATAGGTACCAAAATCGACAAAGGAAAGCGTCTATATTAGTCAGCTTTAATTTATAAACATCCCAGATTGACATAAACTACCTGCCAAGAGGTCTGGTTTTCGGTGAATAAAAACACCATTGGTAACTTATCAATTCCATCTGCAGGTATGACAGAACAAATAATCCGAAAAACAACCCGTAGAAACTAAAACAGAGTATAAGATGTTTTAAGTTTAAACAACAATACAGACAGAATGGATAATGACCTAACTATATAGGTCATCTTCATCAGCTGCCCCTGAAGGAGCTGCGAATGGATCAGAGCTGGCTGCTGCAGTACCACTAGTTTCAGAAAATCGGAACTCAGAGCCAAACCCTCTAGACTGCTGCAATGTCTGGGCAAATGCCTGATACTTTCGGATATCAGCATCACTCACACTTCGGCGTGCATACTTCATTGATTCTTCAAAATGAGCAGCCTTTATTTCAGAGACCTCATCCTCAACATCATCTTCCTCCATTGCCTCGGGATTCTCACTTCTCTTCTTCTCCTTCTCGATGTCCTGCAAACATCAAGCTTAGAATAAAGTTTTGTATCTTCAAATCACAGAAAAAGGTTGTCAGAAGATATTCAATTACTTACTTTCTCAATGTTCTCCCTAATGGCGTATTTACATGCCCTTTGACATATTTCTGTTATATCAGCACCACTGAATCCTTGAGTGTACTTCGCAAGTGCCATGAGGTCAACATCTTTAGAAACAGGAGACTTCCTGAGGCATGACTTAAATATTGAATGGCGAGACGCCTCATCAGGGAGGGGAATGTAAATTAACTGGTCAAGACGCCCAGGTCGCAAGAGTGCAGGGTCAATGATATCCGGCCTGTTGGTTGCCCCAATAATGAAAACAGTCTTCTTGGCTGACATGCCATCCATTTCAGTCAACAGTTGATTCAAAACCCTATCAGCAGCTCCACCAGCATCTCCAGAACTGCTTCCCCTCTGCAAAAATTTGGAAAATGCGTAAAATATTGGACCCTTAGAAGAGAGAGAAATTAGCTGCAACTAAAAGTCATAAATCATACCTGAGTGGCAATTGAGTCCAGTTCATCAAAGAACAGGACACAAGGAGCAGATCCACGAGCCTTATCAAATATTTCTCGCACATTTGCCTCACTTTCTCCAAACCACATGGTAAGCAACTCAGGTCCTTTAATACTAATAAAGTTTGCTTGGCACTCATTAGCAATTGCCTTGGCCAGTAAGGTCTTTCCACATCCAGGTGGTCCATAGAATAGGACTCCCTTTGAGGGCGACATGCCAAACTTCTCAAACTTCTCTGGATGCTCCACAGGATATTGAACAGTCTGTAGTCCAAGTTAAATAAGCAAAAAACTTAATTCACAGCACAAAAAAAAAAAAAAACACATGACTCTAGATCTAAGATTTGATATTACCTCTTGCAGTTCCCTCTTGACATTCTCCAAGCCTCCAATATCTTCCCAACTAACATTAGGCACCTCAACAACCTAGCCAAACAGAAACATGAGGATTAATAACAAAATAAACATCAAGGAGATTCCTAACTCATCGGTAAAAGCACTACTTACTGTTTCACGCAACGCAGAGGGGTTGCTCGTTCCAAGAGCAGTGTGGAAGTGCTCATTGGTAACAGCCATTGAGTTCAATATCTCTGCATCGATTGTTTCATCTTCCAAGTCGATAACATCCATCTTCTCCCTGATGCACTGAAGTGCAGCCTCAGTACACAGAGCTGCTAAATCTGCACCAACATATCCATGTGTATCCTTTGAAATTTTTTCCAAATCAACCTACACAACAGATAGAGGTAATTTGTGTTACATGTTCCTTAGCAAAGTACACATGTTCATAAAAGTATCTTACACCCACATGTATATATCAAAATGCTAGGGAAATTATGCTTACATCTTCAGCAAGCTTCATGTTCTTTGTATGTATACGGAGAACCTCTAGCCGTCCAACTTCATCAGGTACACCAATATCTATTTCTCTGTCGAATCTGCCGAACCTCCTAAGAGCAGGGTCAATACTATTAGGACGATTAGTAGCACCCATTACAATTACATGAGCACGAGATTTAAGTCCATCCATAAGTGTCAACAGCTGGGAAACAATTCTCCTCTCAACTTCACCATGGGTCTTCTCTCTTTTAGGGGCAATTGAATCAATCTCATCAATGAATATAATAGATGGTGCATTCTTTTCTGCTTCTTCAAATGCCTTCCTCAGATTACTCTCACTCTCCCCAGCCAACTTTGACATGATTTCTGGTCCATTAATGCAAAAGAAGAAAGCACCAGTTTCATTAGCAACAGCTCGGGCTATCAAAGTTTTACCAGATCCAGGAGGTCCATAGAGCAAGATTCCCTTTGGTGGTTTGACTCCGATGGACTTAAAGAGCTGTGGATGTCTTAATGGAAGCTCGACTAACTCCCTAATCTGAGCCATCTGCTTACGGACACCACCAACATCATCATATCCAACCTCGTCCAACCTATCTTCATCCTCCCTTCGAAGAGGCTCTCCCTCACAAAAGATTTCAGTATCAGGGGCAACAACACAGTACTCAGCAGGATCTGTCTCAATAACCTTAAATTCCACACTTCGCATGCCTCCTCTCACGAGGAATAGATCACCCTTTCTAACAGGGCGATAGGCTTCAAGGAAATAGGCTGCAAAATTACAAATGGATAGTCAGTTTTGATTGACATACCATGATATATTAAAAGATTAGAGAGCATAATGACAATGAAAATAAAGTAAAACATTCTTTAACTAGCAAACCTAGAATATCTGAGACTTACGTTTCAGATAAGCATCAAAAAGATTTCCTGTAACTCCTTCGATAGTATCATCCATAGGAAGGATGTGTACACGCTTTCCATACTTAACATCAGCACACTGATGCACAGAAACTACATCTCCGAGTCTAACCCTCAGGTTAGATCTAACAACTTTGTTCATTCTAATCTTTGGCTCATCACAAGTGTCATCAGCTAGGGCAATGCAGATTGTATCTTTTCTTTTCTTACCCTGAAAACAAACACCAATACATTAAAGTAGACTCTTGCCATATCTTACACATAATATATTCATTTGTATTACTAGCAGATTTAACCAATTCATGCAAGGACAAATACTACTTTCTAAAAAAAATTATAACCACCAACTACAAAACCTATCAGTTGGACACAGCACCTTATTATGGAAAGCGGGAAAAAATTACTTGGGGACTAAACAGGGCCAATTACCAATAGTCGTCAGAACATAGTACCACATAAACTTACGAATAAAAATAATTTAAGTTAATGAAAATGAGTCCTCCATTTCCAACTAGTACGAATAATCCTTCATTCTTGTTTGTAAGAATTCTATGGTCTATAAAAGTACATAAGATGATAGTTTAAATCACAAACATATGAATTCACTCAAAAGGATAACATAGCATGATCCATATATAACACATGAAGAATTTTACAGTCGAATAGGCATGAAAAAACATAGATACAAGTGAATCATTCAGACATCAATAGTTAATTGTAAAAGCCCTTTCAACACACTGCTAGATGAAACAAACCTTAACCACAAAAAATCTATTTAGACATTCTTATTGTACAGTACTTTAACCTTACACAAAACACAAGATCCTATCCCTACCTTCCAATTATCCACAAAACTATAATTCTAAAGGCACATAACAACCCTGCTCCATTATAACCCTTAAATTCCAGCCCTCTTCGTGTTCCAAACCCACAAACTAGTTACAGCCACCCAATCAGTTTCAATGAAACTACCCCTAACTTTTACAATCACAACAGTACAACAACAAACCCTACACCAAATCAATAACCGATTCCGAATCCAAAATCCATTAAATTCAATCTTTAATCAGTCAAAAACATAGCTGAAAGGCAAAAACTGAATCAGAAAACCCTTAATTCACAAGGTAACAGATAAAGATAAAACCTTGATAAGAATCGTGTCACCGCGAAAGAGCTGAAGCTTCTCCATAGTCTCCGGGTGAAGCGCCACCACGGAATTATCATCATTCACCGCCTCATCTACAACTAATCGATTCGCCGCCTTCTTCCTCTCCAGAATCGCCGTACTAAAGTCTCTCTTCGTTCCCTTGCTGCATTTACACCCGAACAATCGGTATTAGTGAAAAAGACAGTGAATTAAATTAAATTAAATACAAAAACAAAAACAAACACAATCGAATTGAAAAGTTGAAGATCTGAGTGCTTACGGATCAGATGATTCAGGTTGAGTGCTCATGTTTGTGATCGAATTGAATTGATCTCGAGAGAGACTGAATCAGTATCGAGAGATTATAATTGAAGATCTGAAGATTATGAATATAGATATATACCAGTGTGTATATATAGGGCAAGCACAGTTCGTTTCTTGATAGGAAAGAAAACCCCTTTTTCTTTACTACTCTGCTTCCTCTTTATCTTTTAACCCCTTTTTTTTATTAAACAAATTCGATAGGAGTATATATATTATTAAAATTCTAAAATTCATTTATAAAAATAAATAGATATAAGTATTGCTATCTATATGTGACAAAAAAAAGTATTGCTACCTATATATATACTTTGACATGGTTCTTAAACAATTAAAGCATTACTTGTACACTATGTTTCAAAAATCGATGATTAATCGTGATTAATCTCTATTTCATAAATCGATAAACTTGTTAATTTAATTAATTCTTCAATTAAATACTAAAATTAATTTTTAAATAATTTTATTCCATGACTTTCTTCATAAGTTCGATTTCCACTTTAATTTTATCGATTAAGTCTTTCATACTTTACATCAGTGATTTTATTGATTAAGTCTGAATTCCGTTTTTTACCGGATTTTTTTTTCAATCTTGTAGATTGAAACTAATAGAAAGTCTTTTTTTTTTTTAATCTAGTTTCTGACTGGATAATAAAAACAAAAACAGGAATCTAGAATGTTCCGAGTTGATATCATAGTCAGAAATTACTTGCAATAAAATCCCATCACATGGGTCTTTGTATTTGGTATTTGTGTATGGCTATGTTTCTTTGTTAATTTATAAATAGAAAACCCTTGTGTGTTTTTTTTGCCCAATTTGGGTCAAATAAGGTTTGCTGCAGTCGTCCAAACGTTTACCAAAACAGAAAAATATACCCACCCATACAATCATATTATCATCACCAAATTCAACTTATGTTTCCTCTTGAAAGACCAAGTTGTTGGTTAAATTAAGTAATATTCTGGGTTAATAAGAAAAATATGAACAAATTAGTTGATATAGAAATTACAGGAGGATGAAACCGAGAAAATAACATGAGCGATGATACCGATGCAGTCTCAGCCTATTGTTCTTTCCGTAAATACATGATTCTGTAACAGGCCGACATGGACTTGTGAAGAAAAACATTGCAAAACAACGCAAGATTTTCTCGTACCTCATCTCTTATGGGACTACACAAACGTTCTATGTTCAAACTTTTGATATCTCTACTTCACTACCGATTTTATAATCCGAAAAAGTAGCACTTTTCCGAGCTTCACCAGCTGATGTTGATGCTGATTCTTTTTTATCCAAACCAAAGAACGAACAATTCTGAAATGCATCCAGACTGCTGGCTATTAGGCGATTCAACCCACTCATGCTATCATTTAAGATCAGATCTTCATTGTGGTATTTACATGGTCTGTCCAAATCTAAGGGTGCCAATGATTCAGACTGCCATGACAAGAAACAATATCAAATCGTAACCCCAGAACATTTAGTGTATAAACTAGAAAATCAAGAGTTTATTTTAAATAATTAGAAACACAAGTGATAGATATGTTGAAGCATATACCCAGCACAAATCCGAAAGCCCAGTAAAATCCTCCTTTGCAGAACTCTCCATGGTACTTGGATCAGGCTGAAACTCATCCATTGGGTCTCCATGAGCCTCGTTATCTAACTCCTTCATTTCAGACAATTCCTGAAGAAAAGCACGATGCTCAGTAAACTTACAAAACGAACTACAAGCAAAGTATTTGTAATTAAATGATGTGCATATAACTATATATACAACCTTATCAACGATATCTGTTGCCAGCAAGCTTTCTTTAGCCTGCTGTCTGCAGGCTTCAGAAGAATCATTTGTAGAGGCCCCTAACACTTTCTCACGAGAAACAGAACTTCTATTAAAGGAGAAGGCATCACAAGTTTCTTCAGCATCCCAAATGGAAGGTGCATGGGACTCCAGAGTTGGCTGAAAGCTAGCTTTGTCTTGATTTTTACCCATAAGGGCAGCAATTGCAGCATCAAAAGAATCACAACTGAATGAGACCTGGTACTGACAACTGGCATGAGACGGGCCAACATAATTGGTTTCCATGTTATCAGATGCCTCGTTGAGAAGATCACCAATACTTATGTTGGTTAGACTATCAGCCCAATCCCCCGGAGTCAGCAAATTACCAGTTTGTAACTGCATCTCATTCTAAAAAATATATATACAGAGTTAAATGCTTAACATAAAATCATCTTAAGCAGAAAAGAATATGAAGGAAAGTGGTCAAAAAAGCTAATCTGCTACTGTAATCTAGTGACTCACTATAAATGGAATGCTATGATAAGATCATGTGTAAAATCTTCAACAATTTGTAACGAAAACTGTGCAATCTCACTGTTGGTACCACTACATGTAACCCCTCTTATCCTCTAACGAATTTATTAAATAATAAAAGACTTTATCCACAAACAATTGGCTAAAGACTACTGCATCAAAGTCGTATGAAATGGAATAGGAATACTCTAGTGTACTGATTCATAAATGAAAGAAAGGGTAGGGATAAGCTAAAGACATCTTTCATAATTAATGTATATAGAGCTGTCTGAAATTATACCTATTGAAGATTAACAGGGAGATCATTCTGATAAAACAAGGGATAAATTATATCATAGATCCAATCCAGATGTTCAAATCCTACTTTTGTACACGGAAAACAGTTTGAAGGTGTGATAATGTGTATCATCTGGCGAAATACGAAATGGTCTGCAAAGATTTTCAGGAATCAGATAAGAGAAACATACCTTCTCCTGAGCTTGTTTCGTGATGGCTAAATTGCAACTTTCTCTTTGTAAAGATATATCAGGAGCATTTTCAGAAGAAAAGACAATATCCTTATCAACATTTGTGTCAATACACTCGACAATATCATCATCAACATCTAGATTAGAAGTAACCATATCATCAAACTTCTCAGCTGAGACTACTTTATCTCCACGAAGGTCTAATGGATCACCAGGCACATGCTCGGGAGTGAAATCTGGAACTATATTCATCTTTTGGGGGCCATTCATTTTCGCTATTTGTTCACTGAAATTGCTTACAGGTGCTTGACATGCCAACAATTCATGTTGCTCATTGGAGAGCCAGCAGTACCTTTTAAAGAGAATAAATGAGTCGAATTATATCCAGCAAGGAAATAGTCACAACTCATATATTATATGTAACAATATTTACAACAATTAAAAAGACACGAGAGAGGAACCTTAGGCGAAATATTGAAGGGCTACCAATCTGTTTATATACATCTGCTGCACTGAGAATAGAGTCCTGAGTCCATCTCTGACAATTGACCAGGTTTTCTTTCTGAGCGCAGTAAGGTAAGAGCAATAATTCTCCACAAGCTATGCTTGACATTCCCCACTTGCGATTTAGATGTTCCAAAACTGATGATATCCTCTTACGAGTACTTAAAGTGAGTTCCAAGTGTGGATTATAATCATCCTGACAATATATTGGAAACTTGAGTTTCAACTTGCTAAAAATAAATCAAATGCCATCAGCAATAAGCAAAGCATTTAGTGTACCCCTCCAACCATACAGTATTTTGAACAGATAAATGATACAAAAATAAAGCACCCAATCATGATTGATCACTGTCAGAAATTTGTCAGACCTACGTAACACTACAAGTGAAATAAGATTCAAGAAATATTATATAAACTTCAAAAACAATTGACTTTATGCATCTACCATTTCCAATGCTTTTCGAGTACTTTCATCAATCGGGAACAATTGCAGCTTCAGCTTAGATGGTGTTTGTGCACTGTTGTCAACGAAAAGATTCTGCAACAGAGTTGCAGAAGAAGAAACAACATTTCCAACAGGCTCCGCACATTTTCCCCCTGAAAAGGTACACTGGAATTTTAGACACAAAAACAGGGTACATCTTCGATGTGAAAGAATTGCAAAACAGCTACTCATCCCAGCAACTTCTAGATATGCGTACCTCTAACTTGCTCAGTCATTTCATCCAGTGCAGTCCGTTCCAGATGCTCAGCAGCGTCAGCAACTAGCGAGACACCGGCAATGGCAGCCTTTTCCCACCTTTTATATGAAGCTGTGGAGGTAGTAGTACTACTTGTTAGTCATACAAGGGGAAGACAATAGATTTGAGAAATGGCTGACTTCTATGTAACTGAATTTGTTTATATTGGATTAAGAACATTAGTAATGCAAGGATAGAACTAGGATGTAAAGAAAAATTTAGCAACAGAAATGATGGAGATTGCTACATAGATTTAAAAATGTCCAAAACAACAGATACAACTGTGTGATGCGTGGACTAACAACAGTGAACAAGGAGGCTTTTATACATACTAGAACATGGAAACAATCAATAACCTAACTGAAACATGTGATAAGTAATAACTATGTGCACACATCACACTGCTGATAAAGTAGTCCATTAAGTTCTAAAATCTAAATACACTGACCACATATTATTAGCTGAGCCAATGAGGTAATCTGTATACACTAAAACTCTGAAACCAGGGATTTTAACAAGGAGGTGGGTGTATGATCAGAAAGATGTAATTATAGCATTAATTTATGACCTTAATTAATTTCTCCTTGTTACACTAACAATAACATCTAAGATCAGGGTATATAAGAAGACTAGTACCTGGCTTTCGTCGCTGCCTCACTGCTTTCAGAGGAACCATATCACCTTTGCAGTTGGTACGGTTTACACCTAGAATGCAGTAAGCTTTAGTAAGGATCCTTTTTCCTGATCTTATTTTGTAAATATTTTGACTGTCAATAATAACAAGTTTAACTGTGCAACTATATTATTTATCAAAGCTTTTACCCTGACTAAGGACAGTTGCTGTAGCTGTTGTAGGACAAACTTCTCCCTGAGCATGTCGTTTTCTTATATTTTTACGTCGGTCCTTTAAAAGTTGATGTTCCTTCAGATTATAATAACAAGTTCGTTAAGTGCAGGTAACTTGATATTTACTTGAAGAAGGCATTAAAGAATATATTAGCTCTGACATACCAGGGCATCAAGGAACATCTTAAATCTTCTAGGCTTCAAGTGAAGCTTAGAGGCTTTGCAACTGCTCTTCTCCAGTAATGACCACCTAGAAGTTATGAAAATAATTGAACTTATTAAGTTTTAATTGCAGACCTATGCTCAGCCAACTTAAAATCATTTGTTTCACCCAAAATTTCCTATAATAACCTCATCCTCCAACTAATCTTCTTGGATAAAAACAAGTTTACAGGTGAGTGGAGAGAGAGAGGGAGGGAGGGAGGGAGCAGGAGAGAGGGGGGAGGGGGAGGCCTTAATGAGACAGCAATTCAGTGATAATACATAAAGGTACTGATTAGAGTATAGAAATTTGGAGAGAAAAAATATATTAAAAAGAGAAACTTTTGAATCAAAATATTTTCTGTTCAAAACCTGAACAAATTAGGAATATAATTAAAACTAGGGAGTATAGACATCGTTACCACTGTGCTAGACATAAATATAAAGTGGAGGGAAAATCCAAAGTGGACTAATTGCCTACCATCGAAGCATCGCAGAATTTGTATCTTTAGAGTTACTGGCATCGAGATAAATTTTTGGATCCAACAACTTGTTCATTCGTCTCACAAGTCGATAGTAATAATGCCTGACCTGGATTTACAAATATTTGTAGAACATACAGATAAGTACAATACAGAAATGAAAAGTCTCATGACCTGGAAATGACTGGTCTATTATTAAGCGATAAAAGGTAAAAAATAGTACAGCAAGCAGATGATAACCTGATCCTTATTTTTACTTTGTACACGATGAGTTATCTTCTCAAAATTCTGCCAAAATATATATAAGGTATCAATATAAAGAAAACAAAACCTTCATGTGAAGTGCTAGAATCCGAGAGCAGCAAAACTTACCTTGCCAACTTGCCGGAGTGCAGTGAAGAAGCGTTCCTCCTCTTGACGTGTCCAAGCAGCCCATTGTCGTGTTTGTTTTGCTGCGTTAAAGATAAAATGCAGGTGAGATTTACTGCGCCTTACACAAGAAACTCACATATAATTCAAGTAATCAGCCTAAATTTACAACAGTATACATATAAACCTGGCTGTTGAGGAGCAACATCATGAGAAGCTGGGGCCATAGTTACACCAGAAGTGCAGTCTTTAAGTAGGTTATCATTAGTACTGGGATATACCCCGCAGTCCGACGAAACCGGTAGCTCCATTGCATTCAAAATACATCAAAATAAGGAGGCTGCATTAATAGCAATGTAAAAGATAAGCATAATCATTAATGTTCAATTAATAGAATAAAGAGATTAGCAAATAAATAAAACTCAATTTGCGGAACAGTAAACAAATTCCTACATTATTAGCATAAAATAGAAAATATTAGTCTTAGAAACAGAAAAAAATTCTGTGCAGACTAAATATACCTAAGCTCGTTCCTAAACTATGACGTATAACATATAATAATGAAATTGCAAGCTAAAATATCGACATGGAGATTAAATTACACACATGTAACTACAAATACTCAGAAACATGCAAGGAATTTGCAGCTCAATCAGCGAATTAGGGTTCAAAACATGAAAAGACGCAAAAAAATTACTCCCAACTTAAAGTAACACAGCTGTTTCTACCAACCAAATCTAAGCAATGGTTACAAGCATAATCATCAAAAAACAACACGCCTACTAAACAAACCGAACTCAATTCCCAATCCAGTAAACGAATATAATGATCTGCAATTTATTTAAAAGAACAATACCAAAAACATTTCATACATATATATATATATCAAATATATAAACATACATGCAACAATACCTAAATTTGAGCAACAATTAGCAGCCCTCAGCTTCTTCGAAACCCTAATTCGTATAGATATACATATATGCATATATATCATGTAATAATGTAATTATGAGCTGAAATTCAGAACGGCTAAATTTTACATGATATTATAGATGAATCGGTGGTGAAATTAACGAAATTAGGGTTCATATGCATTGAAATCGATATGAAAAACGTGAAATTACTTACAATTTGGGGGTGAATTTGCAATTACTCGACCGTTACCGTTATTGTTTTCTTTTCGTGTCGTGAACCGCCGGCTAAAGATCCACAAGACCCGACTCGATATAAATTTATTATGTTATGTTTGTAAATATTACAGTAATGAATAACTTGTATTTTGTTTTCAATTTATAGGGGAGGCTTCATAAATTGTTAAGAAATTAAGGGCTTAGATTTTTTGATCTGAAAAAAAAAAATCAAGGGTCCAGATTAGAGGTTGAGAGTTAAACTAAGGTTTGGTCAAATATCTCTTAATAAAATAAAAGTATTTTACATATTTAAATTAGCATAATAATTATTTAATAGAATTTCTTTTATAATGTGTTTGATCATCGGTCCAATTGTTCGAAGAATAGATAATCCTAACTTATTACATATTTTCATATTACAACTCTAGCAAATTTTCTTTTTTCAAATTTGTTTTTTAAATATTTTTCACACTTCGAATTCGATACTTCGTCCCCGCATTTTTAAAAAAAAAAATTTCAATAGTTGACATACAATTTAAGATGTACATAAAATATAAAATATAGTTTCTTAATTTATTTTTGACTTTTTTTTGAATAAAAACTTGAATACTTAATTTTTATTCAGAATAAAAAAAATTAAAATAATTTATAACACTATAAGACTCTTAAAATACGTGTCAAACACTCCATGTCCAAATGTTTATGATGGAGTATAACAGACTGGACTAATATATTCTTGATATGTACCCATAGATCATGGTTTTTCTATAAAAAGAAATGAAATTGCACGTGTTGTTTCATGATTTATTGTGATCGTCGCCTGTTTACCAAAAACTATTCTAAATGTAAGTGAGCCTATAAATGTCGTGAGAGTTTTGCTCAAATTAACGATATTGGAACCTATAGCAGCTTGATCGGGTACTGTATTAACCATTCGTGCAACTTCTTCTTCACAAATAGGCTGAAATGAGCGAGACATTTGAGAATTAAGTTGATAGCACGATTGGATAGCCCAGTGGTGGATTTATCCTCTGTTAACCCGGGATACCTGGGTTCGACTCTGGCTCACCCCGAGAATTATTAGAACAGATACTAAGTTGTAAGGCATATAAGCCTGCATTGTCAAAAAAAAAAAAGTTGATAAAGAGTAGCAAAATTTTCTCATGCTCCTTAAGTAATCATTGGGGGTGTTTGGATTAGAGAAGCAGTAGCTTCTTTTAAGTAGAAGTGCAATGGAGAAGTAAGAATGCCGTTTGGGAAAAAAAGCAAATCACTTTTTTTTGTCTTTAAAAGCATTAATTGAGAAGTTAGAAATCCAAGCTTTTTTCATCTACTTCTCACCTTTTTCACAAACAATCCAAACACTTAACCAAACACTTACATTTTACTTCTACTTCTCACTTCTACTCAACTTCTTTATTTTAAGCAAGAAGTAACTTCTTTTAAACTTAGCCAAACGGTCCCATTATATGGTGAAAAAATGAAACCAAGGTTGACGTAAGAAAACTTCTTGTATTGAATTAGGCCTATTTGGAAAATAAAGATCACGGTGTTTGAAGACTTTTTTAACTGCGCTTGCTGAGGAGATGATTAGGAGAAGCAAATGATGAAAAGAGTCGTATTTCAGCAATGAAATTTGATGATATTATTTTTATGGTAAGTTAAAATTTAAAATTATTCGCATCTTAAAAGGTGCAAACAAATTTGTGATGGAAAAACCAATTTATTCACAGACTGAAGATCAAGATGAGAAATATTGATGAACGAATTAAGTAAAAATAAATTTTGAGTTTGACGACCGAAAGCAAAATTGAAAACCACAAAAGTCGTGTTTTCTGTATTGTCGGAGGTACGTGGTTTGCCTGCGAAATTGCTCTGACTGTGATTTTGTATGTTTACTGAAGAGTGAGATTTAAAGGGTTTTGTTCATCTGTCAAAAAAGGAAAAAAAAGAAAAAAAAGGGGGTTTCGTTCATTTCCAGTGCCTCAGGGCTCAGCTCCTGGCCCGTGCGCTCACAAACCTATGTAAAGAACGTAACTTAAACAAACATCTACAGGCAACCCAACTTAAAACTGGGTAGCATTTTATCCATTTATTTTATCAGATACTAGCTGATAACCCGTGCCAAGCACGGGTTTAAATAAAATTTTAAAATTTGTTATTTATTGGAAGAATAATGTCTTTTTTAATTACATTATCATATTTTATTATATCTATTTAAATTATTATTTTAAATGATATTTAAATTATTGTTATTTAATATACGACTTTCTAGTCGCAATTATTTTATTCATCTAATAGGCAAACATTATATATAATTATAGTTGGAGCTTTTGTAGATCTAACAACGGTGTTATAGTTGTTTGATAAACTAATATTGTAGTTTGACAAATTTAATTAACTTTTCAAAACTAATTTGATATCAAATATTTTGACGTATGTCTTGTGTTTCGGTTCTTTTATGATATGTTGCAATATGGACAATGACTTCATTCTGTTTGAGTTTCTATTTGTCAAGTTAGTGTTACCATCGCCTTATTCGTCTTTATCGCAATTTTCTGAAGAGCACTGAATGGTAATAATCATTATTATTAAAAAAAAATATGACCAATTTTTTTGGTACTTTTGTATCAATATTGAATCTTGTTTTTTTTTTTAATTCTGAAATATGATAGAAATTTTATAAAATTTTTTTGTAAATTAAATTGTATGAGTTTTAAAAATTAAAACGAATAATTTCGTTGACATTAGTAATCTATTAGTAGTATATTATTTTATTATAAAATCTATATTAGTGTAATTATTATTACTGCCGAATAAAAAAATATATGATGATAATCAAATTAAAGTTATTTTATAAAATAAATTATTTGAGTTTTAAAATTTAAATTGAATGGCTTTGTTGACTGAAATTTTGTTGGTGTGTTAATCATTATATTACAAAAATTCTGATCATACATGGAAGTATTCTCATATATTTCTATTTAATATGACGTTTTTTATATATTAAAATTTGATCCTATTTTAAATTTATTTCATAACAATATGGGTCTCTGTGCCAAGCACGGGATTATATATTTTTTCAAATTTATTATTTATTGGACAAAACATATTTTTGATATACTTATTGAAATTATTGTTGTTATTTTATTCATCTAATAGGCAAACATCATATATAATTCTAGTTGGAGTTTGATAAACTAATATTGTAGTTTGACAAAATTAATTAACTTTCCAAAACTAATTTGATATCAAATTTTTTGACTTATGTCTTGTGTTTTAGTTATTTTGTTATATGTTGCAATATGGACAATGGCCTCATTCTCTTTGAGTTTTCATTGTCAAGTCAGTGTTACCACCGCCTTATTCGTCTTTATCGCAATCTTCTGGACAATAGCTTCATTCTCTTTGAAAACGTTTTCATTGTCAAGTCAGTGTTACCACCGTCTTATTCGTCTTTATCGCAATCTTCTGAAGAGCACTGAATGATTATTATTATTATTATTAAAAAATATATGACCAAGTTTTTTGGTACTTTAGTATCAATATTGAATCTTGTTTATTTTAATTCTCAAATATGATAGAAATTTTATATATTTGTTTCGTAAATTAAATTTTATGAGTTTTAGAAATTAAAACCAATAATTTCGTTGACATTATTATTCTATTGGTAGGACATTATTTCACTATAAAATCTATAATAGTATAATTATTATTACTGCTGAATAAAAAAAATTATATGATGATAACCAAATTAAAGTTATTTGATAAAATAAATTATTTGAGTTTTAAAATTTAAAATGAGTAGCTTTGTTGACCGTAATTTTGTTAGTGTGATAATCATTATATATTACAAATATTCTGATCATAAATGGAAGTATTCTCATAGTTATATGATAATAATAATAATTATTATTATTATTAAAAATTATATGATAATAATAAAATTTTGGCATTTTGATATTTAGTATTTTGATGATATTGATTCGGCTTATTGATAAAAATTATATATGGATATTATATTAATATCAATATGAACTTCTTATTTATTTGAAATCTGAAGTATGATAAAAGATTTACAGAGTTGTTCCGTATATTAAATTATTGAGTTTTAGAAATTAAAACAAATAATTTTGTTGGGAATATATTTTTATTAGTGAGATAATTGTTATAATACAAAATCATGACAAATATAGAAATTTTTTGATAATAGTAATAATTGTTAAATAAAAAATAATGTGATGATAGCCAAATTTTGATATAAATAATGTTTCATAAGTTAAATTGTTAGCGATTTAACTGCGCGATAAATGTTACATAACAAAATCCTAAACACTAATAATTATAAAATCTTAACCAGTATTGAAATTTTTAATAATAAAATCTGAATCAACATAGAAGTCTTTTCATAATTGTATAATAATAATTATAAAATCCTAACAATGTATAATAACAACTATAAAATCCTAACAATACGAAAAACTTTTCATAATTCTATAATAATTATTGTTATTATATAAAAAAATTATATGACATTATCCTAATCAATATTGAAGTGTTTAACAGGAGTAAAATTCTAATCAATACAAAGTCTTTCATTGTCCTAATGAATATCGAAATCTCTGATAATAAAATTTTATTCAATATAGATGTCTTTTGATAATAGTATAATAATGGTTATAAAATCCTAATCAATATGAAAGTTTAAATTAAAAAATAATGTGATGATACCCAAATTTTGATATGAATACTGTTTCATAAGTTAAATTGTTAGCGATTTAACTGTGTGATAAATGTTACATAACAAAATCCTAAACACTAATAATTATAAAATCTTAATCAATATTGAAATTTTTAATAATAAAATCTGAATCAACATAGAAGTCTTTTCATAATTGTATAATATTAATAATTGTTATAATAACAACTATAAAATTCTAACAATACGAAAAACTTTTCATAATTCTATAATAATTATTTTTATTAAATAAAAAAAATTAAATGACATTGTCCTAATCAATATTGAAGTCTTTAACAGGAGTAAAATTCTAATCAATACAGAAGTATTTCATTGTGCTAATGAATATTGAAGTCTTTAATAATAAAATTCTATTCGATATAGAAGTCTTTTGATAATAGTATAATAATGTTTATAAAATCCTAATCAATAGGAAAGTGACCAAATTTTGGTACTTTTGGTACCGATGTTCCACCGAAATATGGTTTCGCTTATTAATAAAGGGTATTGATTGAAACTAATGTTTTATGGAATATAAGGGATTATTTGTAATTTAATTATTTTTTAGTAACTTTGTCAAGTTAAAAGATACTTAAATTATTGAAAATCACGAGTTTCTGCCAAATGTCTAAATTGCGGGCTTCTATCAAACGCATGTGTGTGTGTCATATTTTATTTTTAGAGAAGAAAATCAATTATTTGTCATTTATGTGAAAAAGGATTGATCGGGAGGTTTCAAGGTTAGTTGAGCATCCAAATTATCCTGCATTGTTTAATGGTCACATTCTTGATTTCTTTTTCAAGGTAGCAAGGACCAGAAACTAGAAATACAAATAAACTTTGGCCAACCAAAAAAGGGTTAAAAACTAAAACATTATCTATTGATGTATAAACATGTGCTTATAAGGCCTTTGCGGTTCCCTTCCCCAGCAAAACTCCAGTGACTGATGTTGATTCCCATCTGCTTAATTGTGGCCGAGAGTTAAAACCATGGCTGTACAGATCCATTAGTCTTTTCAATATTGTCTTCTTGCTTCTACCAACCATTCCAATCATGTAGCTCCCCAGCCAATTCGTAGGTCGGTTTATTGTGTCTTTAGAAACCATTATGATTTCATGATAATAACAAATTTTGTATACGAAACAATAAAGCTATAATGCTTAATAATTTGTTACTAACATCCATTAAACTTACAATTTTTCTATGATGTGCCTATGGACACATGATCAGCACTAAACTTTGTCAGATGTCGCACTGTGCAAAAGACATAATATGCATGACAGCATGAGCTTGTACTTTTAGTTTACAATCACTGGGACAAGACAAAGATGATTCTTCTTGTGCATTGTTATTCCAGGCAGGGCAGCCATGTCAATATCTTTCCTATCTTTACCGGGAGGCAGTTCCCAGTTGAAAGAATAGAGAAGATTCGCCAGCGCTAGCTCTGTCGTAGCCACTCCCATTGATATCCCTGGACAAATTCTGCGCCCTGTTCCAAATGGTATCAGCTCAAAATGCTGCCCTCTAAAATCAATGCTACTATTCATGAATCTTTCCGGTAAAAACTCGTCTGGATTATCCCAACATTCAGGATCCCTTCCTATACCGTATGCATTGACGTATACGCGTGTTTTTGCTTCAATCTGGTAACCATTTATCACACATTTATCAATGGTTTCTCGAGGCAAAAGAAGTGGAGAGGGCGGGTGCAATCTCATGGCCTCCTTCACGACTGCTTTAAGATAAACAAGCTTTTGGACGTCGTTTTCGTCTACAAATCCCTTTTTTCCCATCAAATCTCTAACTTCTTGTTGTACTTGCTTCATTGGTGCGGGGTTCTTGATCAGTAAAGTCATGGCCCAAACTACGGCTGCTGCACTTGCGTCAGTTGCTGCAACTAAAACATTCTGCCAATGAATTAGGAAAAACATACGCATTAACACAAAATTGCTGTCTTTCCTCCAAAACGAATAAATAATTAAATGATATAAATTCTAAATGATTTTTTTACAGAAATTTTAATTACCATTAAAATTGCTTTGATGTGATCCAAGGTAAAATCAGATGAATCCTTTTTCATCTGGAGTAAGATGTCCAGGATGCTGCCGTCTTGGGTAGATGCTGTACCGGATGTATGAAGATATTCGTCGATGAGTTGTTGATAAATAGCATCTATTTCGTTACAACTCTTCTCCAGCCGTGACCATGCACCACTTAGCCTATCAATCAAATGACCCATCACAGGAAAACAATCTGCAAGGAACAAACTTGAAAGATTCGCCTGAGTTTCAGTTAGCACCCAATGAAATTTACTGCTTATTTTATTTTGAGTATCATTCATTGAACCATATTCTTCTTCTTCATCATATCTTTTACCAAAAGTAATCCTAAATATTACCGAGCTTGTCAAAGTTGTGAGAGTTTTGCTCAAATTTACGATGCTGGAACCAGCAGCAGCTTCATCGCGTATTGCTCTGACCATTCGTGCAACCTCTCCTTCGCGAATAGGCTGAAAAGACTGGGACCTTTGAGAACTAAATAGATGCAGGGTACATAGTTTTCTCATGTCCCTCCAGTACAAACTATATGGTGCAAAAGCAATGTCTGAGCCGTTGTAAGATATTTTTTGGAGGCTCAGTGAAGTCGGCCTGCTTGAAAAACAAAGATCATGGTATTTAAAAACTTCTTTGGCTGCTCTTGCCGATGAGATGACCAGAATTCGAACAGAGCCTAACTGTAAAGACATGAGAGGGCCGTGCTTCTGGGAAAGTTTGTACAAGTAGAGGTGAGTGTTTAAGGTGTCAAATTTGTGCATGTCTCCGATTAATGGGAGGCCACGGGGACCTGGTGGGCGGGGATTTAGGTTGCTGACATAGTAATTTCCAAGCTTGAAAAGCAAAAGCAGGGGAAGAGAGATTGTGAGGACAAGGAGAAGTACTTCCATTCTTGATTAATGATTAAATGACTCCTCTGTGTGGTGATGTTCTATAGAGCAAGTTCGCACAGAAAGCCTATATATTGAGTTTAGATAAATATTATGTGGTTTCGAAGTTTGTCCCTTATCCGGGACCTTTTTTTGTCAGAACTTATGCAGAAAATTTAAATTAGCACAAACTTTTTAAATACATTTTTTTATTATAAGAATTTTATAATCCTATATATTCGGCGACGGAATGTAATATGCACTTTAATAACGACGGAACGTAACATGCATTTTAATCATTTTAATCCTGTTGTACCTTGCACTTTAATAGCAACAGAACGTAACATGCACTTTAATCCTGTTGTACCTTAAGAAGCATTAGGCTAACTCCAACCATAAATCTAAATTTGGATCATCATTAGGATGGAATCCAAATTTTATTCCAATCATCTGATCCAAATACAAATCCAAATTCATTTATCATTATTATATTATATATTTTGGTTTTAAAATGATTTCATACTTTCTTATAAAGTTAAATTTAAAAAAATTAAGACACTAAAAAATTTGGCATTTTCAATTTATTCTAATAAATAAAAAGTTAGGCTTATAACTTTGTACTAATTTTTACTAATGGTACAAAGAAGGTGATCCTGACATGCAAGAGGCCCAAAAAGCTTTGGCCAAACGGGCCAATTAACTATTGACGTATAAACATGTTCTACAAATTAAAGGCCTGTGAGGTTCCCTTTCAAACAAAACTCGAGTATCTGCTTGTGGCCGAGATTTAAAAATGGCTGTAAAGATCCATTTGTCTTGTGAAAATTGACTGCTTGCTTCTTCTACCAAGTACCAACCATTCCAATCATGTAGTAGCTCCCTAGCCAGTTCTTGTATCGGCTTCTTGTATCTTTAGCAAACATTATGAGTTTATTTTTCTTTTTCACGAACAAGGAAATTTTCATTATTAATATAAATCACTTTCGAAGGCCTTAGACATCAATAAGAACACAACTCCTATCGAATAATCGATCTGACAATGAATATACTGCACGAGCTAATTCATGTGCAACTATATTAGCCGATCATTTAATAAAAGACACTGTCGAAATGTTGTCTACAAAACAACAAAATCATACTGTTTAATAATTTGTACTAATATTCACTAATGACTAAACTTAACCAGATGTTACACTTACGTATATGCACAAGACATGATTTGCGTGTGCGTGTACTTCTAGTTTACAATTACTGGGACCAGACAAAGATGATTCTTCTTGTGCACTGTCATTCCAGGCAGGGCAGCCATGTCAATATCTTTCCTATCTTCACCAGGAGGCAGTTCCCAGTTGAAAGAATAGAGAAGATTCGCTAACGCTAGCTCCGTCGTAGCCACTCCCATTGATATCCCCGGACATATTCTCCGCCCTGTTCCAAATGGTATCAGCTCAAAATGCTGCCCTCTAAAATCAATGCTACTATTCTCGAATCTTTCCGGTAAAAACTCGTCCGGATTATTCCAACATTCAGGATCCCTTCCTATAGCGTATGCATTGACATATACGCGTGTTTTAGCTTCAATCTCGTAGCCATTTATCACACATTTATCGATAGTTTCTCGAGGTATAAGTGGAGAGGGTGGGTGCAATCTCATGGCCTCCTTCACGACTGCTTTAAGATAAACAAGCTTTTGGACGTCGTTTTCGTCTACAAATCCTTTCTCTCCTATCAATTCTCTAACTTCTTGTTGTACTTTCTTCATCGGTGTGGGATTCTTGATCAGTAAGCTCATGGCCCAAACTACGGCTGCTGCACTTGTGTCGGTTCCAGCAACTAAAACATTCTGCCAATGAATTGGGAGAAAAACATACGTATTAGCACCAAAACGAAGGAATAATCAGATTATATATTACAAATAATTTTCTTTGAGAAATATTGGTTACCATTAAAATTGCTTTGATGTGATCAAACGTAAAATCAGATGAATCCCTTTTCATCTGGAGTAAGATGTCCAGGATGCTGCCGTCTTGGGTAGATGCTGTACCGGAATATGTATGAAGATATTCGTCGATGAGTTGTTGATAAATAGCATCTATCTCATGACAACTCTTCTCCAACCGTGACCATGTACCACTTAGCCTATCAATCAAATGACCCATCACAGGAAAACAATCTGCAAGGAACAAACTTGAAAGATTCGCCTGAGTTTCAGTTAGCAACCAATGAAATTTACTGCTTATTTTGTTTTTAGTATCATTCCTTGCACCATATTCTTCTTCTTCATCATATCTTTTACCAAAAGCAATTCTAAACATTACCGAGCTTGCCAAAGTTGTGATAATTTTGCTCAAATTTACGGTGCTGGAACTAGTAGCAGCTTCATCACGTATTGCTTTGACCATTCGTGCAACTTTTCCTTCACGAATAGGCTGAAAAGACTGAGATCTTTGAGAACTAAATAGATGCAGGGTAAGTAGTTTTCTCATATCCTTCCAGTATAAGCTATATGGTGCAAAAGCAATGTCTAAACCGTTGTAAGATATCTTTTGGAGGCCAACTGAACTCGGCCTGCTTGAAAAACAAAGATCATGGTACTTAAAAACTTCCTTGGCTGCCCTTGCGGAGGAGATGACTAGAATTGGAACAGAGCCTAACTGAAAGGACATGAGAGGGCCGTACTTATGGGAAAGTTTGTACAAGTAGAGGTGAGTGTTTAAGGTATCAAAGTTGTGCATGTCTCCGATCAACGGGAGGCCACGGGGACCTGGTGGGCGGTTATTCAACTTGCGGACATAGTAATTTGTAAGCTTAAAAAGAAAAAGCAGAGGAAGAGAGATTGTGAGGACAAGGAGAAGTACTTCCATTCTTGATTAATGATTCAATGACTCTCTGTGTGCAGCAAGTCAGCAAGACTCTATATAGAGATTACATTAATGCTCGCTGTGAAAATTCTGTGGCCGTAAATATTTTGTGAATTTGAAGCTTGAACCTTATCCGTACCAGTAGTATTTTGTGGAAAATTCTTGTTTTTCTAGGGTCAGAATCTATCCGGAAAATCAAAATTTACACAAACATCGGTATCTTAATTCTTATGACACAACTAATTAATCTTCTCATTTTCAATTTTAACTTACTTATTCCAACTTAAGATAAACAATCTTCAACTATTTTCATTCTGCAGCTGCTGCACTTGTATCCAATGCTGCATTGAAAATTTTAAAAATTGGTCTGAGCATTCATTAAGTAGACAGTAGACAATGAAAGTTTCTACTTATTTATATTAACGTAGTCCCTTGCATCATATTCTTCTTCATCATCATACCTTCTGGCTTCTGCAGAAAGTAATTCTTGTAGATACAATCGAGCTTGTCAAAGTCCCAAGAGTTTTGCTGAGATCTACGGCGTTCAAATAGGTAGCAGTTTCATCACGTACTCTTTCGACTACTCATGCAACTTCTTCTTCGTAAATAGGTCGAAAAAACCGAGACCTTTCTCTAAGTAAAAGAAATTAAACACAAGTTTTAGAATTTTTTTTTTTCAGTTTTCAATTAGCATATATTGAATAATAAAGTACAATTAGTATCGATATGATCAATGTTGATATTAAAAGTGAATTATTTTTCAAAATGGGAAAACATGTAAATAAGTAGGTTTAAGTTTAATAGTTGTTCTGTCAAAAAAAAAAGTTTAATAGTTGTTATAAATTATGGAGTAGGTCTTTAAAGATTTTTTTAATTAGAAAAATAACAAAAGTTTCGTGATTATTTAATTAGAATTTGAATTATCCTTCTAAACATGGTAATAATCTAATATGTTTTTAAGATTCTGCTTAAAAATTCAAAAAGATTCTGATTTCAAAAAGATTCTGCTTAAAAATATGACATCATTCAATTAAGATTAAGATGATCCAAAATTTATTATAACTAGCGTTTTACCCGTGCTACGCACCGAACGGTTAATTATATAAAATAAAATAAAAAGTATATATGAATTCAAGTATATATTATTTCATATCATTTATACAATTTTATTACATAATATATGTATAATTTTTTTAAAAAAGTAATATTATTTCTTAAATACTCTGAATTTGATCAATTATGTACCACATATTATATTATATTAAATATATAATAAATTTTATTTTCTTTTTAATCAAATATTATATAAGGATCGACCATTATTCAGAGATCAGTGAATGCGATCCCACTCTCCTGGTTTCGGACCCAAAATCTGAATTATTCTGGATTCAGTTTGCAATGTCACGTTTTTCCATACATATCATTTTGACAGCAAATCATTGATTTTTATTAATTTCTTTTTTTTGATAATTGCATCTTCTAATTAGCCATCAAATATAATATAATATATATAGTTATTAAAAAATTGTTATATTTTTAAGATGTCAATTCTACCAATATTCTTTAAACTCTCCTTTTTATTTTTTATTTTCTTAATATATGAAATAAAATAGAAAAAAAAGTGTTGGATGAACATGAGAAAATAAATTTCTATATTAATAAATATAAATTAAGAGCGATCTAGAAATAGAAATATGACATTAATCATTTACGAAAACATATTTGAAAATTATCATCATCTAGATAAATTTAAATCATTGTTAACAAATAACGTGATTCATTCAGAAATTCATATTAACTGATCATCCAGATTTCCGGTCATCCAGAATCCGCTATCTAGATTTAACAAATGACTCCTTAGGATCATAAATTTTTTTGATTTCTCGTATTGAATAATGTAATGTCGGATTAAGCTTGATCAGATCGGTGAATGTGTCCTCTATAACATCAGTCATTGTTATTATATTATAATTATAATTATATAATTTAATTAATTTTTATGTATTAATTTATTTTTATTTGCATGATTAGTCTTTGTAGCCATATTTTAGGAAATTTGTATGCACTTAACTTATTTATGAAATAATATAAATTATTAAATTCGATAGAGCATGCCGTAAAAATATACATTTGTAAATATTCACTCATCTAAAAGAAATATTTTGTATTTAAAAAGATAAATATATTTGATTTTTATATCTATTTTCAAACACTGATATAATGAAAATTTTGTCCTAGTAAATTATAAAGTCACCGTGAAATTTCTAAAAATTGGTCATTCTGAATGCTAACTTGGGTTAAAATTATATTATTTCTCTCACTGTAATTATATATTTATACTTATAATTACGATATTTATTTAGATGAGTATAAATTTAATTTTATAAAATAAGAAATATTTATCTCGTATAATAATCGAAAAATCATGTACGACACGTAATACATGTTAATCAGGAGATTGTATTTTTTCAATCAAGTAAATAAAAAACTCGTTCTAATCGGTAGGGTGTGAAGAAGGCTCGCATAATTTAAAAGAAGATTTATCAAATTGATCTAAAATTATAAATATTGATTAGTCATGTAAAAATTTATTGTTAGACGCATATATAATCACATTTTTTACTGTCCTTTTGAACATCTTATTGTCCGAATTTAAGAATTCCTTAAAATTTTCAGTCTCGCTACTACTAAATAGTTAAAATTCTTTTATTTATTTATAATTATCGGATAATTCTCATGTGACAATAATATGGATTGATGATGATGTGTTTTTTGTGTATTATAATATCGTAAATTATGCTCACTCAAATATTTAATACTCACGTTTTTATGTTACATCTTTATATGTGGCATTAATTTCAACTTAGAGAATGGGGACGGGAGTGGGGCAAGTAATTTCAGGATCATAAATTTTTCCGATTTCTTGTATTGAATAAAGTAATGTCTGATTAAGTTCGATCAGATCGGTGAATGCGTCTTCTAATATCAGTCATTATTATTATATTATAATTATATAATTAAATTAACTTTTATGCATTAAGTTATTTTTATTTGCATGATTAGTCTTTGTAGTCATATTTTAGAAAATATGTATGCACTTAACTTATTTATGAAATAATATAAATTATTAACTTCAATAGAGCATGCCGTAAAAATATATATTTGTAAATAGTCACTCATTTAAACAAAATGTTATGTATATATAAAGACAAATATATTGGATTTTTATATCTATTTTCAACCACTGATATAATGAATATTTTGTCCTAGTAAATTATGAAGTCACTGTGAAATTTCTAAAATTGGTCATAATTTGTGTTAATTTTATATTATTTCTCTCACTGTAATTATATATTATACTTATAATTACGATATTTATTTAGATTAGTATAAATTTAATTTTATAAAATAAGACATATTTAATTTTATCTCGTTCTCGATAAATCATGTACGACACGTAATACATGTTAATCAGGAGATTGTATTTTTTCAATCAAGTAAATAAAAAATTCGTTCTAATCCGTAGGGTGTGAAGAAGACTCGCACAATTTAAAAGAAGATTTATCAAATCGATCTAAAATTATAAATATTGATTAGTCATTTAAAAATTTAGTGATCGACTCATATAAAATCATATTTTTGACTGTTCTTTTGAACATCTTAATATTGTCTCAATTTAAGAATTCCTTAGAATTTCAAATTGATCTAAAATTATAAATATTGATTAGTCATTTAAAAATTTAGTGGTCGACTCATATAAAATCACATTTTTGACTGTTCTTTTGAACATCTTATTGTCCGAATTTAAGAATTCCTTAAAATTCACAGTGTCGCTACTACAATATAGTTAAAATCCTTTTTTTATTTATAATTATCGGATAATTCTCATTTGACAATAATATGGATCGATGATGATGTGTTTTTCGTGTATTATAATATCATAAATTTTGCTCATTGAAATATTTAATCCTGGCGTTTTTATATTGCATCTTTATACGTGGCATTAACCTCAACTTAATGGACTTGGAAATTTCCAACTTTTTAAGCACTTTATATATGATTGATTTAAAATTTAATTTTATTTTTTAGTTGACGAAATCTAAATAAAAATTGATTAAAAATATATCAATATCCACTAATTAGTTTAATAAGTATTGTTAAAATATTTGTTTTGCATATAGTTAAGATTTACGGTGTTGATTTGAATTTTTATAAAAATATAATAAAAACATACACAAATATAATTATTTGACACCATGTTATATAGTAATATTTCAAAAATAAATTCTTTTTTTTTATTGCTTGATTCGGGGTGACTCAACAGGGCAATCCATGGTGCATGATCTCAGATTCCTGCATAATGTCCTTCACTCCATTCTATACACATTGTGGTGAGTATTTTACTTCCGATTAAGTCAATGATGTCAGTGTTTTTTTTATTTAAATTAGATAAATTAATTAATTATATTATATATTGAAAATTTGTATTGATTAATTCGTATGTAGTTAATATTTTAGTTAAAATTTAATAAAAGAGAAGTTAAAAAATAAGTATTATTAGTCTAAAATTTAGTAATGACTTATTATAAGTCGTAAAATAGTTCCTTTTTTGTGATTGGCTAATGTCATATTGGTTCCTAATATAGCTACTCTTTTGTGATTGGTTAACTACATATTGGTTAAATTTTAGGAGAAGGAAAGTGTAAAATATAGTAGAAAGAAAGTAGAATAAGAGATATTATTGGTCTAAAATTTAAGAAAGAATTCTGATTGGTTCTAAAATAACTCTTTTTTCTGATTGGTTCCTAAAATAGCTCCTCTTTTGTTAACTACATATTGGTTAAAATTTAGTAGAAGGAAAGTTGAATAAGGATTATCATTGGTCTAAAATTTAGGAATAATTTTCTGATTGGCTCCTAAAATAGCTCCTCTTTTGTGATTGGTTAACTGCACATTGGTTAAAATTTAGTAGAAGGAAAGTTGAAGATGGAATGTTATTGGTCTAAAATTTAGGAAGATCTTCTTATTGGTCCTAAAATAATTCCTCTTTTCTGATTGGTTAACTGGATAGTGTGGTAGACTCAGGTATTATAATATAGGATCTCATAAAATTGATTAATACACTATTTTGTACTTTACAAAACAATAAATTACCAAAATAATTAGTGTATTTCATGAGTTTAAAAATCTCTCTAGCTAGAATTCGTGAGAGTTAGAAGGTTAAACAATCCTAAGAGCCACCAGATTACCTATATCATGTGCTAAGCTAAAAACTTAGGGAATATGGACAAAAATTTACTCAAGCAGAATCCTTACTCATTCCTTAAATTTTGGGATCCACTTTTTATTCCTCAATAGGTAACCCTAACTCATTACTCATTTGTTTTTTAATGATTAAATATTCAACTCTCATTTTTTGGACACTACTTCCCATATTTTTCTTATTATTTTTTTGTTAAAAAAATTTGAATTTAATACTATAATAATAATAGAGAACACAAATAAAGACCATTGTTGGAGTTCCCAATCAATATAAGATCACTATTTCTTATAATTTGAATTGTTTATTATATATTTAGGGAACATAATTAGGACTCCGCTGAAAATGCTCTGAGAAACGAAAACATATTTATCAAAAATTGTCACGACGTCACATGACATTAGGGCTGTAAAATGATCCGGGTGATCCCGGGTACCCCTCTGCTCAAGTACCGGATCATATTATTTTTAGCTTGTCCAAATTTGGGTCCGGGATCGTTTTATTCGGATCTAAACCGATCCCGGGTATTTGAGATTCGGATCTGAACCGGATATGATCCGGTATCGTATTTTCTATTTTTTAACCGGGTAGTTTATGATCCATCGAATATGAGCCGGATATGATCCACTAACACTAAGTATCATTATTATTTCATTTGTTCAAATAACTATCATTAGTCTAAGTAAACATAATATTATAAAGTATAATAATTTTAAATTAAAACTTATAGTTATATATTGATATATATCATTTATTAAATATATATGAAGATAATAAGTATGATCACAGTAAATAAATCATATTTTATGAAGATATAAACTTAAATAAGATATTAAAATTTTATAAAATGATAACTATTTACTTGCAAATATGATGGTGTTAAAATATAATATGTATATGAGTTTGAATCGAATATGAACCGCGGATCATATTCGGTTATTCGGGTAGGATCATATTATGAAAAGTTATATGAGCCCGAATCTGAGCGGGTATAGGTGTGCTCGTATCCGGGATCATATATTATACGGGCTTAATTTTTCCGCCAGATTTGGATCGTTTTCAAAACGAATATGAGACATGTATCATATTTTCGAGCCGGATATGAGCCGAGACACCGGATAATCCGTATCGATTTACAGCCCTACATGACATGACATACCGCTGTTTTACGGATGCCTATCGAAGCAAGTTTTATTGTATTATTAGTGAAGTTTTTAGTTACATGACCCACCAGAGTGCCATTTATTTCTTCTTTGGTAATTTTGTCTTTAAAAAGGTTTAATTATCTGATAACTTTTGAATATTATACTTAAATGATAAAATCATTTGGAAAATTATGAAGGGTAGCTTGTGTAATTGACTTTTCTAAATGGTACTATTTCGTGTTTTTGACTTACAGGTGGTACTACTCAGTTTATCATCTATTAGCGATATTACCATTCCATCCATCAAGACGTTAAAAACGTTAGTTGACCGTATTTATTTCGTATTTTTCATTTAAAAAACGCATAAAATATAACTGATATTCGTATTTTTGCTTTATGTTCTTGAGTTTCTGAAGATTAAACAACTTTTTGATCATTTTGTTAGTGTCCTTTTTAAGAGTATGAGTAACCAAATCGAAAGTTGAGACGAGCTCTATCTTTTTACTATTTTATAAGGAAATGGGGATAATGGTTCAAGATCAGGTTCAGCTTATTCCGAGAGCTGCACAACATTTTGCACGAATACGTAAAGTTCTGGTCGAGAGAAGTGTGACTTCAACTCTGAATTCTGGCTTCCTCACTCCGTGGTAGGGTCCTACTCAGTACTCAACTTTCGTACATGCTTGTTTCCTGTTGCATTCTACCTCAAATTTAGATAGCTTAGTAATTCTTAAATTAGTGAAGTAGTTCGTATTCCCATTAGTACTATAAAGCTTTTGAACCTACTATGAAACTTTGGAACCCGGTTGTTTCACGTAGCATAGTAGACTGAAATCTCAAATTCAGATAGTTCTTCAGCCCTGAACTAGTGTAACACAGTTCACATTTTAAGCTCCTGAAATGAGGTTGGAACTTCACACTCACACAGCACCAATTACATTCATGTTAGTTTGCATTGACATGCCCAAATCCTTTAGGTTCTGCTAATCAAAATGTACATACACCCTCAGTTTGTGTTGGGTTCTGAATTTTGACCATCTTTTTCTATTTGCAAATGCTTAAGAGTCTTCCAATATTGATATTAAATACAATAAAATAATATAAGAAGCTTTAAATAGATAGAGCTCGTCTCAAGTTTCGATCTGGTTACTCGTACTCTTAAAACGGACACCGGCAACATGATCAAAAAGTTGTTTAATCTCCAAGAACTCAAGAACACAAAGAAAAATACGGATATCAGTTGTATTTTATGTGTTTTTTTAAAAAAAATATGAAATAAATATGGCCAACTAACGTTTTTAACGTTTTGATGAACGGAATGGTAGTTCGTTAACAGATCATAAACTGAGTGGTACCACCTGTAAGTCAAAACCACGAAATGGTAAGCCAATTAAACAAGGGTACCATTCATAATTTCCCAAACCATTTTATCAATTACTCGATAATTTATCTCTAAATAAAACTAAGATGATCTATAATTTATTAAATCCACATATTATTATTAGTATATTAAAACACTGCTCTATATATGATAAATGGAGGTCTTTAAACATGTCCAACAACTATACTAAAATAAATTGCAGAATAGAATTCTTAAATTGCAGAATTCGGAAGGCAATTGGGTGGATTGGGAAAGTGGGCTTCCTGATCTAATTTCTCAATATTTCACAGAGTTGTTTTCTGCAACTGAGAATAATTGGCATGAGGTGGTGGAATGTGTGACTGACACCATATCTGAAGTGCAAAACGAGTGTCTCATGGCACCAGTTGATGAAAAGGAGGTTAAGATGGCCCTGTTCCAGATGAATCCAGATAAAGCTCCGGGGCCAGACGGCATGACCCCAGCTTTTTTTTCAGAGAAATTGGAAGATAGTAGGTAAAGACATTGTGAATATGGTTCGAAAGTTTTTTACGCAGGGAACTTTGAATGAAGATGTGAACTTAACTAACATTGTCTTGATTCCAAAGAAGAAAAGTCCCTCGGTTATTGGTGATCTCAGACCGATTTCTTTGTGCAACGTTATTATGAAGATTATTACGAAGGTCATAGCAAATCGATTCAAACAAACTCTGGAATCAGTGATAGCAGAGAATCAAAGTGCGTTTATGACAGACAGGCTTATTATAGATAATGTTATGATGTCGTATGAGGTTATGCACTGTGTAAACTCAGTGTCTTACACTGTATCACATCCTAATGGTAACATTGGAAATATAGTCCCAAGTCGAGGGCTTCGACAAGGGGATACATTATCACCATATCTCTTTATAGTGTGTGCTCAGGGTCTATCAGCATTGATTCAGGATTATGAGCGAAGAAAGCTGATTAGAGGTATAAAAGTGTGCAATCAAGCGCCAAGCATCTCACATATGCTCTTTGCGGATGATTGTTACCTGTATTGTGATGCAAGCGAAGTTGAAGCTGAAAATATGAGAAAGCTTCTGCAAGTTTTCGAACAAGCTTCTAGCGAAAAGGTGAACTTGTCTAAGTCAGTGGCTTTCTTTAGTACAAATGTAAAGCAGGAGGAAAGAGGCCGGTTGAGTAACATGCTGCAGATGGAAGAGGCTAGTGAAAATTGTATGTATTTAGGGCTCCCCAATATGATGAAAAATGTAAAACTGCTATGCTGGGATTCCTAAAAGAGAAGGTGAAGAACAGAATGCTAAGTTGGGACGGGAAGTGGATCTGACAGGGTGGTAGAGAGATTTTAGTTAAGGCAGTGGCTCAATGCTTGCCAAACTACGCAATGAGCTGTTTTCTTCTTCCAGATGAAATCACTAAAGATATAGAGAAATCCATAGCTCGGTTTTGGTGGGAAACCGGTACGGGCGACAAGAGAGGTATTCATTGGATGAGTTGGTCAAGATTATTGAAACACAAGTCGACTGGTGGTATGGGATTTAGAGATTCTAAACACTTTAATCTGGCTCTGCTAGGAAAACAATGTTGGAGATTATTGTCTACCCCCCACAGTTTGCTTGGTCAGTTGTATAAAGCGAGGTATTTTCCGAAAGGCAATTTCTTGGAGGCTTCGATAGAGAACAATCCCAGCTTTATTTGGAGAAGTCTGATGGCAGCCAAAGGTATAATTGCAGATGGTGCAAGGTGGCAGGTAGGAACAGGGGAGCAAATAGATGTGTTAAAGCAGCCATGGTTGAAAGATGCTAATCCTTATATTACTTCAGCCTCACCAGCCCTGGTTAATTGTAAATTGGTTTCTTTAATGTCGGAAAATCAGGAGGAGTGGGATAAGGATATTTTGAATGATCTGTTTAATGAGAGAGACCAACAATGTATTCAGGAGGTTATAATAGGGGATCCTGGGAGAGAGGATAGGATTTACCGGTCGCATGAGGCTCATGGTAATTACTCAGTTCGCAGTGCTTATAGGCTACTACAGAGGCAGAAAGGCTACTGGGAGGATTCGGATAATAACAGTGTTTGGAGGAAAATTTGGCGTATTAAAGCTCCTGCAAAAACTTTAAACCTGGTATGGAGGTCTATTTCTTTTTGTTTACCTACTATGACTATGCTTCGCCAGAGAGGAGTGAAGGTTGAGTCTGTTTGTCCAGTCTGTAAGATGGAAGCTGAAACAATAGATCATGTGTTTTTGCGATGTACGGTAGCCATTCAATGTTGGCTTTTAGTCCTTCCGGGTATGCAGTATACGGGACAAAACTTACATCAATGGTGGGAACAAGTGTTAAACATGGCAGATACAAGAAAAAGAGAACAAGTCGCTGCTGTTTGCTGGTCTCTTTGGAAGGCTAGGAATGATGTTGTCTGGAATAAAAAGTATACTCGAGTTTATGCTGTGATTGCTTGTGCCAAGCAATATCTTGATCAATGGAGAAACGCCCAGAAAAGTGCTGCTTGCACTAGCTGACCTCAGCTATATGATGGGGATGGTAGTTGTGTCAGGGTGAAGCCACAGGAGTCAATGATCAAGGTTTCGGTAGATGCTTCCACTTTTCATGAGTTCAGTGCTTCGGGGATAGGTATGACGGCCAGAGATGAGAATGGTGGTCTGATAGTAGCCAGGACAGTGTACCTTGAAGGTTTAAGGGCTGTGGAGATGATCGAGGCGATGGCGGTGAAGGAAGCTCTCAGCTGGATTAAGGATCAGATGTGGACAGCTTGATGGTGATACATGCTATTCGTAGCAAAGTGCATATGTCATCTCCTTTTGGTGCTCTAATAATGGAATGCAGAAGTTTGCTAGATATTCAAAACACAACGTCAGTGTCTTTTATTAAACGGTCGGGGTCGGCTGATATGGTTGCACATAAATTGGCTCGTGCAGCATATTCATTCCCAGATCGATTATTCGATAGGAGTTCTGTTCCTATTGACGTAGCTAAGGCCTTGGATAATGATTTATATTAACGAAAGTTTCCTTGTTCGTCAAAAAAAATAAAAATAAATTGAATTACTCTCTCCATCCCAAATTAGATGAGCTCGTTGACTTCGGGCACACACTTTAAGGCCCATTGACCGCATTGTTACATTATTTATTTTTAAAATTTTATTTTTACAAATAAAAATTTAAATATGAAATTTTCGCTTACAAAAAAAAAGTTTAAAAAATTAACCTAAAGTTACGTGCCCAAAGTCAACTAGCTCATCTAATTTGGGATGGAGGTAGTATTATATTAGTTTAATATTTAGAAATAAATTTTTATACTAAATTGGTACCATGTCTCCAATCGTTGATTTTATATATTATTTCATAATAATTAAATCTTTAAATACTCTCACTATTTAACAATTTAATTTCTACCTAATTTTAAATCATGCACCGAGTGTTTACATTTTCGTAAAGATGTGAACTATAATTTAATACATCCTTTATTTTCGTCTAAATTTAACTATATTTTATTAAATATTAGCATAAGATAAATGTTTTAAAATAGTAACTTTTAAGTTTTTGTTATGTGTTATATTTATGATACCGATACATATAACCTCTGTTCTAAAATTCGGTGATTAATCACGATTAATCATTGATTAATCCATGTTCCGTAGTTTACCGAA
Source organism: Daucus carota subsp. sativus (assembly GCF_001625215.2). Lineage (NCBI taxonomy): Eukaryota > Viridiplantae > Streptophyta > Magnoliopsida > Apiales > Apiaceae > Daucus > Daucus carota. Next base: position 27,900,370 of record NC_030385.2, on the reverse strand, counting down.
CTGATTAAATCTCCGATTAATCACCTATCAATTCAATTAATTCCTGATTAATCCTTGTTCCGTAACTTCACCGATTAAGTCCGATTTCCGCTTTCTACAACACTGCATATAACATACTAGTAGTGTTGCCCGCTTCGCATGGGCTGCACTATCTAATTTTTATATTTAAAAATGATTGAACATTAATTGAACCTTAATATAAAATGTTAAATAGTAAAATTATTTTTTTTTATCATTTTAAAGAGTTTTATTATAATATTAAATATATTGGTTTGTCTAATAATGTGAAGTAATTAATACACAAATAATTTATTTTTTTTATTTAACCGCTTGTTCCTGATTAAATTCTTTTAAATTTGCCGACCTCGTAAATAATTTTAAATGAAGTTCCCGATTAATCTTTTTTTATTTCAGATATACAATTATTTTTATTCATTGTTGCACTAAATTTAAATAAAAATTTCTAAAAATGTGATACCATTTTTTTTCTATTATACTTTAAAGTTTCGACTTACAATTCATTTCACATCTCAATCGGACATACTGGCATCTCAAGGGATTTGAAATGAAATATTGTGACAAAATTGCTCATAACCGTAGCAGTCTTAAAGCTGTTAGTAATAAAAAGTTCTAAGTGCATTCATTTCATGTAACTTCTACCTAATTGATGTGCTTATCAAAAAAAAAGGTAGTATATGTTGATGTGTGTAACGACCCTATTAACAACTAAATCTTCAGTACAAAGTACAAAAATTATTCAAGCGCTCAACATCAGTCATCATCCCCATTTTGTAGCAGCCTCAATCAAAAATCCCTAAAGGTACCCTCTTCTTCCTATCTTCAGATTATTTTCCTCTAAAATGGATTGCATGCACGTGAGATTAGGTCTTTGATTTTAATTGGTACAGAGCTATGGAAACATCCGGTGTTATTCTTGAGAAATTCATCAAATTCATAACCAACGCGGACACGTTATCAGATGATATGGTTAGTTCACTTGTTAATTCATAGTCTTTATTTTTAGGTGGTCCTCTAACGATTTCTGTATTTATTCAATATTTGCCTTCAAAAATTTGGTAGCCGAATTCAGGATTGTTTCCTGTTGAAATTTCGCAATGGCTATGAGTGTCCGGTTCAGTTCCACAAAGAGAGGGGAGTCATATCTGGACTAGGAAATATGTATGATGATTTCGAATTGGAACCAAGGCAAATGCTTGTATTCGAATTTGATGGCTCCTGTCACTTCAATGTTTATGTGATTGGGATAGGTTGTGTGTTTCCGTATTGAGATAACAGTCCAGGCTCATCACTTGTACAGATATATATATATGGAGTGGTAAGATAGGAATTTGCTGATTACTTTTTTCAACTTTTTATTGTGCTCATTTGGTGGTTTTTGGTAATTTGTCCTGAACTCTTTGCTCTGTTCCTCTAGGATATATCTACTGATCACTACAATGTGACTGCGTATTGGAAGAAAAGAGACTACATTAATATCTATTCAGGGGATAAAGTTTGGAGATTGCAGGTGAGATCCCGGGGTGGCAAATCTCGACGTACAACCATCCATGATGGTTGAATCCAATTTAGGGATGATTTGGGCCTCCAGCTAGGCGATGTTGTTGTCTTAGAGGGTGCAGATCACTTTCGCACACACTTCGCTGTTCAAGTCATAAGGAATGACAGTGCATAATTTGTTGTAAGGTATTATTCTGTTTCCGTTGTATTCTTTGTTATGCAACACTTGTTTTCTGCATATTTAGTTTTATAATATATTATTGTTTTCAACAGGTGATATTTGGAAGCTTTGATATCTAAAGATCTGGCCAATGGATGGATGCTTGTGATCAAGTACTCAAAAATTAAAGTAGGTGATGCTCTGCATTGTTAAGTCACCCAAAAACAGTTTAAGTCATTTCAAATATTATTTAAGGAGTTAGTTATTTTTATGGATTATTAAGATATTATGTGGATCTTTAGTCTACTGCTGTTCGAAGATTGGTGTTAAAGTATTGTTTCTTATCTTTTATCTGGATCTAAAGTATTTTGGTTGGTTGATTAATATCAAGATTGAATATTTTATGTTCATGTTTTCATTTTACTTATTTTGGTTGGTTTTATACTCCATATTCTTCTGGATATTAATGATTGTTGAATTAACATGTAGAGTACATAGCAGTTATTTGCCATTTTTTGGTTTGTATTATACTCTTTGGATAGATTCAAGCTTATTCTATTAAAGATATGCATACTAAGATATTACAGGGGAAGTTAGAAAATCTGAATTTAATTTTTTCAGCTACACAGCACAGCAATAATTGAAGTCTATTTGATAAAGACAGCTTACATATTAATAGAGTAGAGATAAATTATTATCTTAAGTAATGAACTTTTGTTTCTTTGATTAGTAGTTTGATGCTGTAAAACTTGTTCTTTAAGTTGTCTATGATTCAACTTGAGTTCTCTTCTGTTACTGGTTGTTATAAATCTTCAGCTGCTTGCATTTATATTTGATCAATACTTTAGTCAATATTAGTGATAAACTGTTAATGATAGCATCTGAAACTATCCTATTTTTTATTAGACATTTTCTTTTCTTTAGTCTGTTTCTAACCTAAGGAATCTGTTCAGAAATCCATAGCAAAAAAGCAAAGTGCCTAGTAATCACAAAAAACAAATATTTGCAATCAATAATAAGAAGTTCTGAATTGACAGATAACTGAAGAAGACTACATAAGATGAACAATAGCTTAAGATAAATAAAATCTTAGGATAAACATATGTCTTAAATAGTTGGACAGACTACTTTTTCCTGATAGAAGACTACCTTATGTTGAATAAAAGATCAGCATACATATATCATAGTCCAGTGCTAATATTACACTACTATTATACTTAATTTAATGACATGGAAATGAATTTCATTTCTGGTGATAAAATCTTCCATTGCTTCGATCTTCTTCGTTATTCTAGCTGTTTGATGCTAGATGAGCTGTATTGATGGATTCAGTTTGTTGTGTTGTCCCAGACATCTGCATATCAAAGAAACTCTTCAAATAATGATCAACTCTATTGAGAATGCAGTACGGAAGAAAAACAAATACTAAGTATTTTCAAAGTTTCCTTACTTCTGCAATGCTATCCTCAATTGGATGGGGGTAACTCTCTTCTTCCATATCAGGAGTTGGGTTAAACAATCCTTCGCAGATATCTGTGGCAACATAGTAATCATTCCTCTGCGTAATATTCATCTCTGTTAATGAAATCTTTACGGTGCACCGAATATTTTCTATAGAATGAAAGATCTGCCAGACAGTCTCTTCCTCAATGCCCTGTGTATAATGATAAGTATATCTCAGTTTATTTTAATTTAATGAAGTAAGCAAAGAATCGAAAAAAAATTATACCTCGTCAATTAACTGAGACACTGCTTTACCAACTATACTGCGAACTTCCCTATCTTGTAATATTATGTGGCATGAACCAGTTTCATCCCTTGCTTCACAAAAAATCTCAAATCTGCAATATTTGAGTTGCATAAGACTATATGGATCTAAATTAAACATAAATTTAATAACTTGGGCATTTAAGTGTAAACCTCATATCTGGGTATGGGACGATTCTCTCACACGATGCACAAAATTCCTCTGTTCCAACTGTTTGAGTTTTCACATAACAGGAGGTGCATGTAGCATTGAACCACATTTTTAAAGGTTTGAATTTGGTTAATTGTACTAAACACAGGATTTCAGTCTGCACAAAAAGAGGATGCCACAGATGTTAATCTTGAACATATATTATATTCTTAAAGTGGGAAGACTTTGAAAATTAAAAGAATACATTAATATTTTCAGGGCCAAAGTTTTTGATGACTTCTACTGGGTAGATCACAGTACAAAGCCTTGCTCTTTTGTCAAGAGTGAGAGGGTCAATTTCTTTGTTACTGATCCTTTCCACAGAAAAATAACATGTTTCATGATAAATATAAAACATAAGCACATTGCGATTTTTTTAAAATCAAGCTTAAAGAACTCACCTTTTCCGACTTTTTGCAACGTTATGGTGTTCACAATTGATATGTGCTGTAGTTGCTCCCACATTTGTTATTACCACCGCCTCTGCATATTCCATTTCATATATAATACACTCAGGTATAAATTTGTCCTAATTTATTTGATAATTGTCATAATATATCATACCTTCCCAAAGCTGGATCCTACCACTTCTTATTATAAGAATTCTAGGACACTCAGTTGGCAATTTAAGTTCTTCGGAAAATATTTCAGCAAAATCATCCCAAAAAGTAACCCTCACACTTGAACTGCAGGAAAGCATAAGGAAATACTGAATTAAAACAATGTTTTGGAATTAATATGAAAAAAAAACTCTGAAATTGACTCACTGTCCATCAGTAATAGTAAACTTAATTTGATTTTGTATGACTCCATTTCTATTTTTGATTTTCCCTGCAGGTTCATGCTCTTCCATTACTCCAATGACATCTACAAACAATTTAAGTAGTTGATGTAAGAATACAACATTATGTTAGAAAATAACGATTATAGTACTTCACTGTAATCTTGCCAGCGAGGTATGTAGTCTGATTCGCAAGACTCTTCAAATCTTGAAAGTCATAAAAATCAAAGCAGAGTTTTTCAATACTGATTTAATTTTCTTCCAGCTTTTTCACAGTTGTGTCACTTGTGAACTGAATCTGGATTTGTTTTTGTAATGGTCTGAACTTGTCTTCATTTCTGCAGACCTTCACAGTGAAGTTCTGAAATAAGAACATGTCACCCACAGATACTATATTCTCAATATTAGGTGCCACACTTGTAGGCACAAATGCATGAATCCTACATCGCTGCAACATAATCAAACAAACATTGTGTTAATAATAAAACGGTATTTTGATGATCTTGAACAATGAATAAAATCTGAAGAAGCCTAACTTTGTTATCCATGAGAAGCATGTTGAACGATTTAAACACCACTCCTGTTCTAGTTGATCCCCTCCAAATACTGAACATCCTACCAGGAACTTTCCAATCATACTTTCCAGTTTTCGGATCTTTGAAGCTATCAATTTTTTTCAAAGACATGACTGTATGGTGAGTTGATTTTTGACAGAAAACAGATGGATCCAAATATATCATAGCACAATATAGTGGGAAGTGATAAGTAAATATATTCACAGCTGACCAAACAACAACATTCTAGGCAAGCCCATAAAAATGCATGTCATATGTGTAGTTAGTCATCAATGAAAACAGATACAACAACACAATCTGTCTGCATTTCTACATGAAATTGAATTAATACCGGAACAAAAATATGAAAGTAAAAGTACCCAAATTAAAGATATAAAAGATACCAAATAGATTTTACATCAATAAGGAGTGCAGATATCAAAAGCCAAACCTGGTCATTAAGCACCTACGTTACTTCGACTCGTCACTTCCGGCGACCGTACCCGTGTCGACCCGACCCGACACGGGACACGACCTGGAATATGTACCGGATCCGCCATGAGAAAATTACAGACACAAAAGATGTTTCAGCCATGGATACAAGGAACGCCGGGGTCGTGACCGGAGACGCCAGGAGCAGCGTTTCACAAGAACACGCGTGGTTCTTGTTGAGAATCAACAGATTTATGATTCATATGATACTGATTTTTCGTTTGATGTGATTGGATACAGAATGATGAAAAGAAGAAGAAAGGAACCAAGAAGAAAAGAAACGTTGCGTATAGGAGATAAACAGAGAAGATGAAGAAGATACCTCGGTTTTGGTGAAAGTCAAAAGACTCAAAACACAGCTGGACTCAAAACATAGTTGGATGGTCACGCATATGTGCCAGACTGCCACATTTAACTTAATTAAAAATAGTTGTTTACTTCTTTTAAAAAATAAAAGAATTTATTTGTTATTTGAATTTTTTTGACAATAGTCCATGAAACTTTGATCATGACAACAAAATTGTATTATGATAGTTTTATTTTTGGATGTTCACACTTTTTTATTTTATCAAATTTTTGAATATTCTTTTATTATGATAAAAATTAAATATAATGTGCACTAATTTTAAAATTACAACTAAAGTCAAAATGTTAATTAAAAAAATTCCAACATTTAAGTTGTAAAAAACAATATTTTGTAAACTTTTATTCGATATAAATTTTGTAAAGAATAATTATATTTAGATTTGATTTTTCTAACATCTTAAAATACGTGCAAAAAAGTCAAAATCAATTAAAATGAGAAGAAGGAAGTATTTTATAATTTTGAATGTCTATGTTGGGAATATTCCTACTCAATTTAAGTTTTATATCGTACCCAAACATTTCATCATGGGCAACTGTTCAACTGTTACAATAATATATACATATCACTATTTAACTATGAAATTATCGAAAATTTGTTTGAATTTTATATAGCCATTAAATAAAAAAAAATTATGAAACTAAAATGCTAGTTTAAAATGATCTTAAGAAGTTTATAACACTTGAATTGTAATAAATCATATTTTCTATTTTATAGCTTGTCTTTACTATCTAGATAGTACGAAAGAAATTAAATTAATTTCATTGAAATTTTTTTAGTGGTTACTTTAATTAGTGATTCTAGCCCAGTTGTGCCAATTTAAACCATACACCAGTTTGAGTGTAATTATTATTCAAATCGAGTTTGATTTCAGCCAAACACCAAAATACGGTGTAACGTAACATGACGAAAACAAGTACCCTGTCGGATCAACTTGGTCTAATACTCGATTATAAGATCCGATTCTATTCGAGTCACACCGATTTTAACTAAACACTAATTTTCGTATAAGTATCATTCAAATCATGTTTGATTTGAGCCAAACACCAACTTTCATATAAGTAATATTTAATAGTCTAATATAATTATCAACCAGAATTGATAATTATATTAAACGGTTTATTTCGAAAAGGCATTTTACTTATTAATAAAGATTATAAATTATAAATTAAAGAAAGTAGTAATTTTATAGTTGTACATTAAAATATAATATGTGAATTTAATCTAAAATAATATTATAAAAAATATCTGAATATTTCTCCTAGTACTTATTTCGATAATATGAATCAATTATACTTATTAATAAAGTTTGTAAGTACTTATTTCGCAATTAAGTTTAATTGAATTAATTTTCGATTTTTACACCCTTAACCAAAAATTTTACACCCTTAATAGAAAATTTTAAGTACATTTAAATTCACAAATAAAAATAAAATACATACGTGGCCAGGACATGTACATTTTTACACCGTTATAAACATAATATGATTTTTTCAATTCCAAGTCCAGTGACTCTTTAGGTTCCAGATAGAATTAAAAGCTGCACTCTATTCTATTAGTTCCATTCAATTCTATTAGTCCCTCAAATCTCATCTATAAATTCATAAGCTTTCTTGCTCCAGGATCATTATTCGATCATGTCTTCTAAAAAACTTTTGAATCCAAGCAAAGATGACAAGCCTTTATGGCTTCATGTCGAGGTATTGGATGCTCCAATCGGTGGTGGTGGTAATAGAAAGTGGAGATGCAGATATTGTAATAAAATAGTGACTGGTTCTTACTCAAAAGTTAGAGCACATCTTCTGAAAATATCGAACATGGGTGTTGAAGCATGCAAAGGAATTTCAGATGATGTTTATCGTCAAATAGAAGCAGAGCACAAGAGGGCCGAAGAAAAAGTAGCAAAAGAAGCCATGAATGTGAGACAAAGAAACCAGTGCATGGCATATCAAGGAGGGTCTGATCTAGTACAACCCAAGAAAAGAAAAGGAGCTTTGGAACTCGCTTTTAATGTGGCTGATCGAGATGAAATTGATAAAGATTGTGCCATGATGTTCTATACTGGTGGCATATCCTTCAACTTTGCAAGGAATCCCTTCTTCCGAAATTACTCTCTAAAACTAGCCAATTCAAATGTGGCAGGCTACACTCCTCCTACATACAACCGTCTTCGCACCACACTTTTGTCACAGCAGAAACAACATGTTCAGAGACTTGTTCAACCTGTCAAAGATAGCTGGAAAAAGAAAGGTGCATCTATATGCTCAGATGGGTGGTGTGATCGCCAGCAAAAACCGTTGATCAATATAATGGTTGCATCAGCTGCTGGTCCAATGTTTTTAAAATCAGTTGATGCTAGCCAAGTTAAAGTAAAAGATGCTGAATATATAGCTGCACTATTCATGGAGATTGTGGAAGAGATTGGTCCAGAACATGTTGTCCAAATAGTCACTGATAACGCCTCCAATTACAAGGCAGCAGGTGCGTTAATTGAAACCAAGTATCCTCGAATTTTTTGGACACCATGTGTGGTACATTCTAATGTTATTATCTTTGTTACTGGCTTACTGTTGAACTTTGTATTAACATCTTTTCTTGAAATATGGATCTGGAGTTTGGAATTTGTCCACTGGCAGTGACTATAGTCTATATATGAGCAAAAAAGTATTATAAAATTTATTATTATATTATGCCGTGTCCCCGCACCCGTGTCTAAAATTCGGACGGTGTCCCCGTGTCCTAGATTTTCAGAGGTCCCGAACCCGACACTCGGATATGTGTCGTGTCCGACACTCCGTACCCGAGTCTAAGCGACTTAGTTAAAGACAAGCTACAAATAAAGATTCTTGAGGATGTGTCATAGTTTAAAATATTCAGATAACCAATACTTGCAATGTTACTAAATTAACAATTACAAAAGATCTAATTCCAGCAGCACATCCAGATCATTCAAAGTACTATCTCATCCATGATTATTCCAAACATGAATCAAGTCTGTAAGAAGTTAATCACAACAAATTAGAATTTGCATGTGATTATAACAGAACACAAACTTGAACCATCAGTTTATGGACAAATAATCATGAATACCTTCTCAGTTTTAACAATCTTATACTTCCCAATTGGAACATTGTCTTCTATCTCCAAACCATCTCCTTCTCTTTTCTCCTTGGACCGTGCTTTGCTACTTGACTTGGCAGTAGGTGGACTCCTTTTCAGTGATGAACTTGGTATAGTTATCTAGAATGTGGCAAATTTGGTTAATTGTTCATATGAAGTTAATAATTACAACATATTTTTGCTATTAAGATTGTTACCAGAGGGGCTGATATTTCTTGAGCTGGATTAGTTTGAACATTAGTGGGACTGTGATACCCAAGTTTTTCCAGGGGGCCGTTGACCTTTAACGCATGGTAAATATTGGAGGTCTTGTCCAAATTTCTCTCTGAAATTTTCAAAGTTAGGGAGAATTCTTTTTGCTCAAAATCTTTAAGCACTTTTGGAAACTTGACTTCACTTTGATCCTATAAGATGAAAAGAAAATGTGAATTATACAAAATAAGTAGTGTATTATATGAAACCATAAAATATTTTCTTACATATTCTTCTTCATTCTCGAGATCAAAAGCATTTTTTCCAATAATACGTTGAATCTCATCATCAGGTAAAATAACAGCGAGGACACCAGTACTGTCACTGCATATAGTTGCTAAACGAAACCTAAAAATTTGTACATGTTATTTTATGACTGATAGAAATAACAGTACTGAACTTTGTGCATTAATCCAAATTAAGATGTACCTCTTGTCCGGAAAAGGAATACTTCTGGAACAAATAACACACTTATACCTTCCTTCAACTATGTTCACCTCTTCTCCACATGTTGTACAGACATTGTCATACCAGTTACTCTTCTGGTCAATCTTCTTCACTGTGATAATACATTGAACCTGTTTCTGCAGTTTATTAAAAAACAATGGTCATTTGTTTGTAGTCATAGTAAAGATGGGAGGCAGATAGATTATACCTCTTTGTATTCGTTTCCCAGTTTTTTAATTTCTGCAATCGTGAAGATGGGGACAACAGCTTCTTCACATTCATCAGTCATCATAACAACTTTATTACGATCCAATAATCTGCTCTCATAAAGGGTTTGAAAAAAAGAGTCAAATTCCAAAATCAATAGAAGCCATTGTGAGGTCATAAATTTTTAAGTCAATAATTTAGAAATTGGTTACGAAATTATATAGACAACTTACGACTTCTTCAAAGCTTTAATACTATGGTGAGCAACATTAAAGTAAAATCTAGTAGCTGGATAGTTGTTCAAGCAGGGGGAACCTGTGCAGCACAGTTGAGAATATAAAATTGTCCGAGTTGTTATGGCCATACAATTTGAAATAGTTGTGCAAAAAAGGAAACTAATACCTTCATGTTCATTGGCTTTTGCACTCACTATTACAACAATCACTTGTGCAGAAATATTAGCTTTCAAGGCTTTCTCAAACTCTTCACCAATTTGGTTGAAGAATGTGAGATTTAGTGAAGTCCTGCAAAGTATAAAAATTGTATACTTAACTGTGATTATGATAAGATATGTTGTCGTAATATTTGAATTTGGTACTTTGTTAAATTAAATTTCACCTCCCATCAGTTATTCGGAAACGAATATGTGACTTTTTGTCATCATCCTTGTTCCTATTACACTCGATATTTGTGTTTTCTATTTCACCAACAACATCTAAACATAAGCAAACAACATGGTTAACTTAAAGGATTCTACCAAAGCAACATTGTGTCTTCTCCATGTAAAATATTTATGTTTATAGAAGATTATTACCAACTAAGAATCGAGCATCAGCAACACATTGGGCCACATCTGACAGCTTAATTAGATCAAAAGCACATGGACCAATATTTGTAACATTATCAGTCAGAGGTTTTAGTTTTGTATGGTTTGAAAAGTAGATGTGTTTGTCAAACCTCACAGCACGATTTTTATCCTCTTTAGTATACACTCTTACATGAAAGTTTGATAGAGTGTAAATGCAGCCTTCTTTCAATGCATCTTTGAACAAATCACATATTTTGACACTCAGAAAAGCATGAATCCTTGCATTCTACATTTGACACAATAGTGTTTTGCATATAAAAGGTCGATTATTGACAATAAATGGAGGTAGGTTTACTGAACCAGTAATAAATTGAGCAAATCTCACTGAATCATCAATAAATATGACATTGAAGCCCCGAAAATCTTGAGTCTCTCTATTTATGCCTTTCCAAACTGCCTGAGCCCTGACACGTATAGTCCACTCCGTCCTCTAAGGTCTTAGATGCTCAACTTTATCATATCGGTTGGAGATCTTTGAGTTTGACATCCTATCATAGGAAAAATGGTTAAAATCATGACGTCTGAGTAATGCAGATGAAAGTAGTTGAATTAAAAAGGAAGGAATAAATGATACCTTCTTCACTTCGGCAGGGGGTTCTTCAAATGGAGAGAGAATGGATAGTGTTTGAATGGTTGGGAAGCTCCTGCTGATTTAATTATCTTACAGCTGTAGTTTTGGACATACATGAAAAGGAATATATGTTTATTTCAATGAGAAGAATATTCTGTGAATATGCTATTTAATGTTATATTCTAAAAATATATTTAAACTAACTTAGTAAAAGTAAAAATGATGTAATGATATTATAAAAATATATTGTTTTTTTTGTAAAGAAGTGTATATTTTCTTTTTATGCTATTAAACGGAATGGTTGTCTGTGATGGAGGAAATAAATAATACATAAAAATATATATATGATAATTCGAGAAAGGAAACTACCCGTACAAATTACTTAATATCGGAAGGAATAAAATTATTTTATTTTTTTATAATATTTAAAAAGAGATTTTGGGCGTAGATGTTCAAAAAATCCATCTTCCATCCGTATGCGACTAAAAGGAAACAATAAGTCAAGAAAAGAAACCACTGCTTGAAAGGTTCCATTTAAATAATATTTGAAAGGGTATTTCTCAGCTGGCGGATAATTTCTCCATAAAATTTGTAGTTTGTAAGTAAAGATATATTTGATGAACATGAGATTGAATGGAACCAATGACGGGAATGAGAAAAAGAAAGATCATAAAAAAATTATATTAAACCGATAAGGGAATTGGAAAAGAACAACATAAGTTTAAAAATATCTTCATAGTTGTTAATCAAACATCTAACTGATAACGTCTGTATAGGCTATTTATAATTGGGTACTATAATTGTTATCAAAACGCAAATATAGGGGTATGCTGAATTCTCATATTTTGAATTGAATTGAAGAAAAACAACAGAACTTGGATGATACAGTTTTAATATATTATTTTTTTGGTCAAAATATCAATCTTACATCTGTGTGCGACTAAAAGTAACCAATTTCTCTTAAGGAAATAACGAAAAAACAAAAAGTCAAGAAAGGATACGTTCTCAATATATTTTGTAGTTTTTGATGAAATCCATAATTCCAATGTAACATGCAATTGAATTGAACCAATGACGAACACTAAAAGACATAAAAAAAACTATATTAACACGATAAATGAATTGCAAAAGAATAACATAAGTTTAAAAACATCTTCACATTTGTATGACACCTGTTCATATTATGAAATCTCATATTGTGAATTTTATTGAATTCAGCAAACCCCTATGTTATCAATACACAAAAATAGGAGTATGCTAAATTCTCATATTGTGAATTTAATAGGATAATAACAACATAATTTCGAAGTATTTATTCTTTATTTGTAATGTTTATAATAATATATCATCTTCCATACAATTTTCAAATAATCATTCCACTTTATAATGACATTGTTTTTCTTCAAAATATTTTAATTGATATACTTGCCAAATCAACTCCCAAAAAAGACATATTCTTTATATCATCAAGATTTGGAAGGAGTTTAATTTTTAAAACACGAGAATTTATATCAGAACAGTGAACAATTATAGAAATTCAAGTGTCGATTTAAAAAAGACGAACATGTTGCTTGTTAATCTTAGTTTATATTATTATTAATTTTACCTGTTAGAAATTTTTATTTCCCTAATTTGAAGGTTGATAGAGACTAATCTTAAAACCCATCAATATAAGGGAGGTCTTACTTTATTTTATTAAGCCCAACAGAAATATAACTAAAATTGTGTATTGGTTTTGGGCTTGCCTCTTATTCATGGGCTTATTTCGTCTTTCGACAGTACACAAAATTATCTTAAAAAACATATAAGTGGATAACCTGTGTTAGGACATAGCTGGTCTGGAGGTAAGCAGCACCGAGCACAATTGCAGTTCAAGTTGACTGTAAACTAACAACACATCTATAACTGTGCAATGAGGTCAGTGTTCTGTAGCAGCACACAGTACATATCAACCTCAAGTATTTGTTCAATTTGATTAGTATGATTGTTGCTCAAACTTTTCTTAAATGTTGTTGTTATTCCAGATCTATGGAATGTACTGGTATTGTAGCAGAAAAGTTTTGCATCCAGCTCAACTACAACGATACTATGTCAAACGAACTAGTATTCTATGATTAAACATATATTTACTGATTTTTGTGGTTCGTTTGAGTTATTATCTTCGTATTTCTGAAACATATAAATTTATTGGTTACAGATGATTCCCAACCATTTTTGTTCGAAATACAGTAGTTTATTGACTGAGTTCATGGAGCTCAAACTCGGTAATGGATATGTACTAACTGTACAGATAGATAAGGAAAAATGCAGTATTAAGGGTGTTTTATCTTTTTTCAAACATATGGAGTTGAATGGGGGGGGGGGGGGGAGTTACTTTTGTTTGAGTACTTCGGGCGTTATAATTTCAACATTTATATAATTGGTAGCAATGCTTCAGAAATCAACTATCCACTTGAGGGATTTTTACCTAGAATAGGTGACATTTGCCATTTTTTGAATTTTTAGTTGGATGTTCTATTCTGCAGATTTTCATTTGTTAATTTATTTTGAAAATTTTATAGTTACAATTGGTGATGCGGGATGGAGGTTTGTTGTTGCTCGTGCAGATGGTGATGGTATAAATGATGAAATTGTATGTGCTTAGTCTTTTTAATTTATGCTGAAATAACATTGTAGTATAAGAACATATATAGAGCTTAACTTGTATGTATTGGCTTGCAGCATCCTCTTGTTGCCTTTGTTGAGAGGTGTGGATTTGCTTTGCCTATGCAAATCAAATATGTTCTTAGTAATGGAAAGAAATTTGTTGGCTCATATGATTCAGAAAACTCTAAGTTTAGTGGTTTAAGTTCTATGCTTGAGATCTTAGGAGAAGCCGCTCTTTATGGTGTACATCATTTTGTGTTCACCTTTGATGGTACATTAATGGTTTTGATATCTGCGTTTGACTCAGAGCTTAATGAGATACTGTTTCCGGGGACACCAATGTCTAAGGGTAAAACAAACTTGATCTTAATACTTGTAGTTAATTTAATTGTTTACATCTAATGAATAGGAATAGTAAGCTGCTTTATAGAATTACACTAAGCATTATTCTTTGTAGATGCAAATGGTTCTTGTCCTGTGGTTTGGAAATGTTTTAAAATCAAGGTTGAAGCTAAACATATGTTTGATGACTGCTATGTCATTGTGAGTAATTTTATCTCTATTACTAAAATGTTGCATTAGTTTTGGAATCACTTGTACTGATCATACAATCTATTTCATGAAAATTTCACAGGAGATTTTGGATGATTTTATGCGTTTGGCAGAAGTGTGGAAAAACTTCCAATGCATCAACATCTATTCAGGAAGCTGTTGTTGGAGACTTCTAGCACGTAACAGGGAAGAAAACTTCTGTTGTACCATTGTAGATGGATGGCAAAAAAAGTGCGATGGTTTGGGGTTGGAAATTGGGGATATTTGTATTTTTCAATGCCCAATTGATTCTTGTGACCAGTTTAAGATTCGAGTTTTAAATTTTGATGCTTGACATGACTTGTTGTGTATCTTTCCTTGGCTGCCTTCTACATTGTCTAAGTTGGATATTTATTTTCAGTACACTTTATGTCTTAAATTGTTGAGATGTTTGTAAAATCATGTTCTTAAGTTTAGTACTGCACTTTTAATGAAAGTTCAATTTTCAGACATGGTCAACTCAGATGATTGCATTCCAGAGTTCATTGTTGTTTTTTTAACATGTATGTAAGGAACTTATATATTTAGTCTGGAAAGCATTGTTTTACTGTTCTGATATGAAAGTGGAATGCAAGTGCAGTTTTAAATTTTTAGCTCAAATGTATACGAAGCTTGCATGTTCAGATAGGCTCTTTTACATCTTAGACAGGTAAGGTTTTTTGCAATAAAAGGTAAAGCCACATAAGTGTGAAATGTGATTAGTAATAAGTAGTAATGGTTGACACAAGAGAATACCAAAACGTTAAAACATGTCACACTGATTGTTCCAGTTGTATACCTTAATCTCAAAAAGCCAGTTTATCAATTACAATGTCTTTGTAGCAATGACAATGTATTTGGCAAATAACAAAAAACCAAAAATTGACAATGTTGCTATATCTCCAGAATGCTATATATGTCACAGGAAGATTGTAGAACACTTCACGATAGACAATATTCTTAGTAACATTGGTAGGAGTACCAGTGTTAGAATCAATAAAAAGTCTCAGCCCTTTTGGAGATGTTACCCTGCTTACTGCAACGTACATCTGACCATGAGTAAAAACAGATTTGGGGAGAAACAATCCAACTCTTTGAAGAGACTAACATTGAGCTTTATTGATAGTCATAGAATAGTAGATTTGTAAGAGCATCTGTTTACGCAGCAACTTAAAAGGTAATTTGGATTCATTGGGACAAAGCTCCATTCTGGGGATAAAATGTCACGTACCTTCAAAAGCACCACAAATTACTTCACACTAGACACAGTGTTTCAAGCATTTGGTTACCATCATTCTTGTTCAGTTGCAAAGTCCCAAAGTTTGATTTAAATTACGCATAAGCATCACAACAACTCCAACTTTCAGTTTCAGTTCATGTGGTGGTAAACCGGGAATATTAAATGAGTGTAGATACTCGGGTGGGAATGCAAAATCCAGATCAGATGCAGTACCACCAAAATCTTCAGCTTTGTCAACACTATAATATGTATGAACCTCCCCCAGAATGGTGTCTACAATTGCAGAATTTAGATGACTAATAGTATGATTGGTTGGGGTTAAAATGGCTCGCTCACTGAGATATTTGGGGCATTTGAAATTTTCCGTAAAATTAGGATATGTCCAGTTTATCATGTTCACAACATTGTTTTCTAACGCAGTATCACAAAAGTCATTAAGGATCACAATATCATCCTCTTCATATGATGATAAATCTTCAACAGGAGGAGAAACCTTACCATTTTCAATCTTAAGAACCCAATCAGCAAATAATTTCAAGCTTTCTCTTTCCTCTGCAGTGATGCCTTGGTTGAGACGCATGTTCTGTTGTAGTATAAAATTTGAGCATAACGCCAAAGCCGAGAGTGCGTAATACAGGCAGAAACAATATCAGCTCGATCACCACATGCAATCACCGGAAGAATCTGCCTGAAATCCCCACCCAAGACCACTGTAATATCTTCAAAAGGCATTTGACTGCGTTCGATGCTAACAGATTTCAGTATATCTCGCAGCGAACGATCTAGACATTCAAAGGCATACCTATGTTGCATAGGAGCCTCATCTCAAATAATAAGGCTTGTCCTTTTTATTAATTCCGCAATATCAGAATTATGTGCAATTGAGCATGAAGATTCCTCATCCAGCACAATAGGAATTTTGAAACGCGAATGGGCCGTACGGCCACCCGGCATTAGTGTGGCTGCTATGCTAGAAGAAGCCACTGGTAGCACAATCTTCCCTTCAGACCTGAGTTTGTATATTAATGTCTTCCACACATATGTCTTCCCGCAGCCTCCAAAACCATATACAAAAAATAATCCACCAATACCATTGTTAACAGATTCCATGAAAGCATTATAAACACTCAGTTGTTCAGGATTGCAGTTTGTGAAAAGCTTGCTGAACTCGTCCTCCATAACTTTCACATCATAGCTTGTTTCATCAATTACCAAGTTATCAGAACCACTCTGAAGATATGATGGAGGAGGTTGAGGCATTTGACCATATTGGTTCAGTGACTTGCCAACAGATTTAAGTAACTTATCGACCTCTGCAAAAAAAAACACATGCTCAGAACACTACATTGAGTAATTTTCAAAAATTTAATAGGTGGTGCTTTATATTAACTACAATATAGTGAGTGTGGATTCATATTGAAAGGACAAAAGATAAACTAAATTGTGAAGTTGAATAAAATTCTAACCAGCAAGAACTTTATATTGTAGTTGCTTCTCACTTAAAAAAGACTCCATGGTAGGCTTCTGTCTTGTTTGGTGCATAAGAATATGATGAGACATCTCCTTCCAATGTTCATTCCACAATCCTCTTAAATCAATTACTTGACAATTCACAATAATATGTACAAAAAGCTCCCTAATCTGCCAAGGAAAACCACACTTCGAACATTCTTGCATCAACTCATCCGATTCATTATCATCATCTAAAAAGGGTTAAATCTCAAATTGGTCACTAAAGTGGAGGCCATATCTCACTTTAGTGACTCGACTAAACGGGGACTCACATGCACCACTGTAGTAACACATTATCACAGAGTCGTTAGTTTTTGAGATTCTCAGACGGAAAATCACAACGTGGCAGGCATGGCTTGGACAGCTAGGATTATTACCATTTGACCATCCGACCTGGCAACAAACAACGGTAACTAGGATGTGTGTATATATATTCCTTTCTTAACATTGAAGCAATTGAAACAAAAAACATAGTATATCAGTTTCCAATTATGAACACACCTCCTACACCCATAACACACTCTGGTTCGAACTCTTTTTCTAGGCAGTCGGTGAAGAAGGATGAGCACAGGACTTGTTTTTGTGGGAGACGAGCTAGGATCTGCACTTCTTGGACTCTTAAAAATCCGGGAAGACGATTCTATAAATGTGCCTCTGCTAAGGTAGTTTGTTAATCACAGTTTTTGTACCGAAATTATTTTATATGCTAATGAATGTTTTCGATATTTTGTAAATCGCCTCTATAGGGAATGGAAGGTTGTCATTTCTTTGAGTGGTTTGAAGAGGATTTTAGTCCTAAAGCCTTGGAAGTGATTACTCACCTAAATCAGAGGAGGATTTTTCTGGAGGAAAAGTTAGAACTTGTTGAAGGTAATTTATCACAAAGACTGAAAAAAAGAAGGTGCTCAAAGAAGAGAAGAAGCACCTGTGTGTGGAGATATTGAGGGTGCAATCTGAGAAAAACAAGTTGAAGAAACAGTTGATATTTTGTTTGTGTGTTGTAGTTGTGTTCTTCTTTGTTACGGTAGTAAATATGTAGTAGTTGTATGTACTAAATGTCATTGCAGAATGGTGGTTAGGATTCTATTTAATGTATGAAATATTGTGAAATGAATGAAAAGGCTAGTGCCTTTACTTTTGCTATAATCAAAGTCAACAACTGCAATACCTATAATAATAATAATGATGGCAAAAGATGATATGCATTAAGAATATACCAAATATAGCATTCGAATTACATCATTCCACAAAAGTAAGTTAAACATCCAAAAGCAGTAGCAAGTTAAACCAAAAGAAAGTTAAGCCCTGTTGAAAATAATACTAGTCTGAAAAGATAATAAAGCTCATCAAGAGCATTATAGTTCAAAAGGGTCATTTGAGGTGTTCTTGAACTTGAAAGACTGCTTATACAGCAGCCTTGTTGATTTCCTTGATGGTGCAGAGGTGGAGCTAGTTCGACTCAATGGAGGGGTTGAAAGTGGTGGTTCCCCCCCCCCTGCAGATTCAATGGAGGGGTTGAAACCGGTGGTGTCCCCCCCTGAAAGGCATATGTTCAGCCTATTTGTATTTAAAGAGGTACAACTCAACTCAGATAAGAAAGCTCAGTAAATAGCAAGTCAACGGAATCCGTACGAAGAACGTCAAATGATTTATGGGAATTATATGTCAGATAAATTCCAGGATGCTGCTGCACACCACTGAAAGAAGTTCATTAATATGTTCAAGCCTCAGTGCACAAATAATCTTTTGTGGCACGTCCAGGAGTTCAGAAGATATAAAGTTTCTATACTTTATTTTATCAGAAGATTCCATTTAATGAAGAAGTACTTACAAGACGAAGACTCGACGAACAAATCAAATTCTTAATGTTTATTTGACAAAGAATATTTGAGTTAACTAGATACAGATGAACCAGACAGTGCATTTGTGTATCAGTTATTCAAATTGAATATTTGAAGTCAAGCAGAGTTGGTGGTTCGTTCGTTCGACTGATCAAGACGGAGTTATTAATGTTTAAAGAAGACGGGAAGCAATTCTACTGAAGAATGGGTGATTTAATATTTAATAGATTATTATTTCACTTCTCAAATAATTAAATTAATTATGTAATTTATTTGTTAAATTAATTCAATCTCGAATTAATTTAATTTATGAATTTATATGATTAAATTAATTAAGTGGATAATTTTCTATTTAAATATAATCTACAAATTACAATCAATCATCCACTCAAGCTCAGCAAGACAATCAAAATTGTCTTACCGAATATTTCAGCTGTTAGGAATCAATAATTTTTGATGATAACATAAACATTTTGTAACATGTCTTACTTAGAACCTTTATCAAATTTCAGTTGTAATTGTTATGTTTCTTGTCTTTGGGAATTATCAACGGATGGGTAGAATAGGATGGCTAATTGTAAATATCCAATGCCATGTAATTTTATCTAAGTGAAGGATATTCAACTGATGAGATGTAACTATTCAACTGATGAAGACTGGATGATGTTTCAACTGATGAAAATCAAGCATTCAACTGAAGACAAAGTGTTCAACTGATGATGCTGAGGAATTCAACTGATGAGACTGGAACAGCATTCAACTGATGAAGTTTGTAATTCATTCAACTGATGAGCCGGGCATTCAACTGATGAAGTCAAGAGCAGTTGAAAGTAACCAGAACTTTCAACTGATGAAGCAAAGAGCAGTTGAAAGTGACTAGAGCTTAAGTCTGACAAATCACATGGATCGAATTACACTAAAATAGACATGGAAGCCTAATTAGGAAAATAAAGAAGAAGCAGAAACATACTTATCTCATGCAGTGCAATCTGGATCAAATCAAGATGATGGTCAAAGATGAAGACATCTCAGAAAGCATGCATAAGACAAAGTTGTGCAGCATTGTTTTTAGATTAGAGTGCATTTTGTATTCTAGCTAGAAGCTTTGTAAAACTTGGAGTATATAACCAAGTTAGTAGCATCAGTTGAACTTGTTCAAATTACTTGAGAGAAAAATCTGAGAGTTAGAACTTGTTGAGTGATGAACCAGCAGCTGTGCGAATTGTAAACAATCCACAGATTCTTCTATATAAAATCTCACGGGTGGATCATTCAATCCACCCGTATTTTTAATACTTGGTGTTTTTCTGTTTACTGTGTTTTAGTGTATCATCCTTGAATCTTTTAAATTTGTAAAAGATTGTATTCAACCCCCCCCTTCTACAATCTTTCTCATAGTTGGTGTAAAATAACAATTGGTATCAGAGCCAGGTTCCCAACAAACAGGGAAAAAGATCAACACTGCTAGAGAAAGATGGGAAAGAAGGATGCTGGAGTGAAGATTCCTGTTCTTGACAAAGACAACTATTTTCACTGGAAAGTGAGAATGCATCTGCATCTGTTGTCCATTGATGAAAGCTATGTGAACTGCATTGAAAAAGGACCTCATGTCCCCATGAAGGTCTGCACAAGCATGGGAGCTGATGGTGAAGACATGGTAGGTAAGATGATTCCAAAACCTGTCCATGAATATTCTCAAGAAGATACTGAGGAGGTGCACAAGGACAAGAAAACCATGAACCTTCTGTTCAATGGTTTGGATCAAGAAATGATTGATAGTGTTATTAGCTGCACAAGTGCCAAAGAAGTTTGGGACACCATCAGGACCATCTGTGAAGGGAATGAGCAAGTAAGAGAGAACAAAATGCAGCTTCTGATTCAACAATATGAGTCATTCCATTTCAAGGCTGGTGAAAGTTTGAGTGATACATTTAACAGATTTCAAAAACTGTTAAATGGTCTAAAGCTCTTTGGAAGAGTATATCAAGTTAAGGATTCAAACCTGAAATTCTTAAGAGCTCTTCCCAAAGAATGGAAACCCATGACAGTCTCTCTCAGAAACACACAAGAGTTTAAAGACTATACTCTAGAGAGACTGTATGGAACCTTAAAGACTTATGAGCTTGAAATGGAACAAGATGAAGAGATTGAGAAAAGCCAAAAGAAAGGGCATTCATCTGTGGCTCTAGTTGCATCTCTGGAGGACACTGTCAAGGACAAGGGAAAGTCTCAAGTTGAAGAAACTGAGAAGTTGGTCAAAGAGGAGAGCTCAGAGTCAAGCAAAGGAAGAAGAAAGGAGAAAGAAGTAGCTGACTCTGGTGAAGAAAGTGATGGAATTGATGAGCATCTAGCCTTCTTGTCAAGAAGATTCTCCAAACTGAAATTCAAAAAGAATTTTAATTCTGCAAAATCTTTTAAAGGCAATCCCAAGTCTGATAGAAGCATGGTAGACAGATCAAAATTCAAGTGCTTCAACTGTGGGAATGCAGGTCACTTTGCAAATGAGTGCAGAAAGCCTAAAGTTGAGAAGAAGTCAAGTGAAAACATTGACTACAAAAAGAAATATTATGAACTTCTCAAACAAAAGGAAAGAGCATTCATCACAAAGGATGATTGGGCAGCTGGAGATGATTCTGATGAAGAGGAGGAGTTTGTCAATCTAGCTCTAATGGCCAACTCCACAGATCAAGAAGAAAACACTGGAAGCAGTAGTCAGGTATTCACTACAAACCTAGTTGAGTTAACTAAAGATGAATGCAATGCTACCATTAATGAAATGTCTACTGAACTGTATCATTTGCATGTTTCTTTAAAATCTCTTACTAAGGAAAACAGTAGAATTAAGGAAGCTAACACCTTTCTTAGTGATAGAAACAGTGCCTTAGAAGCTCAATTTATTGAATTTGAGAAGCTGAAGATTGAGTGTCAGACAGCCAAGGATGATCTCTTGGTTGTTCTGAAGAGAGAAGAGGTCATAAGAAAGCAGCTTGATAAGGAACAAGAGATCATTGCCAAATGGAAATCTGGTAGAGATGTTTCCACCAATATCATTAACATGCAAGGCAGAGAAACCTTTGTGGAGAATGAATGGAAGAGGAATAAGAAAGTGCTTAAGATATCTGAGAACAGTTCAGGTGATGAGAATACTGATGATGATCATCAGTTGAAGAACAAAGTCTCAACTGATGAGAGTCATCAGTTGAACAAAAACTCATCAGTTGACAAGAATGTTCTCAAGAAGCTTAACAAGAAATATGGTCCTGTTAAAAAGAATTTTGTTAAAGGTGAGAATAGTTCTTCTGAGACCAGTGATAGTGTTAATAACACTCTTCATTCTAGTAACAAGAACAAGAAGAAGTTGGATACTAGTGAGCATAAATCTGAGGAGACTAAAAAGAAGAAAGGAAATAGAAATGGCAAAATAGGAGTTAACAAGCACACCAATTACACTCCCCATGCTAGTGCTCTTAGGAAAACCTGCAGTAAGTGTGGTAGTGTAAATCATTTATCTGCTAATTGTAAAACTGTGATTGCTCCTAATTTGTCTTTGCCTATTCCTATGACATCTGTTCCTCACATGAATTTATCTGCTATGAATATGATGCCTGGTTTATTGCCTCACAATCCTTATTCTCAGCCTAACATGCCATATATGTTCAATCCTTATTTCAATGCCTTTAACATGCCTCAATTTCATTCAAACTTGCATGGAATGAACAATGTATGCATGCCTCAAAGGCCTGTGTTTGAAAACAAAGTTGATATTCCAGTTTCTCAACCAAAACCAAAGATTGAACCTATTCAATCCAAGGAAAAGGTTGAGAAGGTGGAAAAGGTTGCTAAGACTAACAAATCTGGACCCAAAGCAATTTGGGTACCAAAATCAACTTGATCTGTTTGTGAAATGTGTGCAGGGAAACCACAAGAAGAATTTGTGGTACTTGGATAGTGGATGCTCCAGGCACATGACTGGTGATTCCTCCCTGCTCACAAAGTTTGTGGAGAAAGCTGGCCCTAGCATTACCTTTGGAGATGACAGCAAAGGATATACTATGGGATATGGCTTGATTGCTAAAGAGAATGTCATCATTGATGAAGTTGCATTGGTGTCTGGTCTTAAGCACAACTTGCTTAGCATCAGTCAGCTCTGTGACAAAGGTTACAAAGTCAATTTCACTCCTGCAGCCTGTGTTGTCACCAAAGGAGATGACAACAATGTGGTTCTGATTGGACAAAGAAAAGGAAATGTGTATGTAGCTGACTTCAATTCTGTCAAGTCTGAATCTATCACTTGCCTTCTCAGCAAAGCAAGCTCAGATGACAGTTGGCTATGGCATAAGAGATTGTCTCATCTAAATTTCAAAACCTTGAATGAGTTAGTAAAGAAGGACTTGGTAAGAGGTCTACCAAAGCTGGAATTCTCAAAAGATGGACTTTGTGGAGCCTGTCAGCTAGGAAAGCAAAAGAGAAGCTCTTTCAAAAGCAAGACTCTTTCATCAATTGTGAAGCCCCTTCAGCTCTTGCATATGGATTTGTTTGGACCAGTCAACATCATGTCTATTTCAAAGAAGAAATATTGCCTAGTGATTGTTGATGATTTTTCAAAATTCACTTGGACTTTCTTCTTGCATTCTAAGGATGAAGCTGGGAAAATCATCATCAATCATATCAAGGCATTAAACAACAATCCAGATGTCAAAGTTGGAAGGATAAGAAGTGACAATGGGACAGAATTCAAGAATTCTGTGATGAAAGAATTTTGTGAAGGAGAAGGAATTATTCATGAGTTCTCTGCACCAAGAACTCCACAACAAAATGGTGTTGTTGAAAGGAAGAATAGAACTCTTATTGAGGCTGCAAGAACCATGATTAATGAAGCTCAACTTCCAACCTATTTTTGGGCTGAAGCTGTGAACACTGCTTGCTTCACTCAAAACATTTCACTAATTACCAAACCTCATAATCTAACTCCCTTTCAACTCTTCAAAGGAAAGAAGCCAACAACTAGCTTTCTTCATGTATTTGGATGCAAGTGTTATGTTCTAAGAAATCAAGGTGAAAATCTTGGAAAATTTGAGGCCAAGGCAGATGAAGCTATTTTTGTTGGATACTCTGATGGAAAATCATTTAGAGTATATAATCTGAGAACCAACATTGTTATGGAATCAATCCATGTGGTTTTTGATGATAAGAAGATTCAAGGATTCTCAGATGAAGGATTTCATGATAATCTCAGATTTGAAAATGAAGGTGAAGGTGATCTGTATGACAGTGATGATGATGATGACATTATTCAAAATGTTGGAATTAATCCTGGAATTAATATTCCAACTGATGACTCTCTAGTGCAAGGAACAACTGCAACTGGAAATTCAACTGAAGCATCAGTTGAAACTACATTGGAGGGATCAGTTGAAACACCTCAAGGATCATCAGTTGAAAGAATGTCTCAAAGTTTCAATCAGTCTAGAAATAATGAGATGTCAAATTTAGGGGGAGCTTTCCAACATGGAAACCTGAACTTCAACAATGAAGCCACATCATCAAGACAATCACTTCCACCACAAAGAAAGTGGACAAGGGATCATCCTTTTGAGCTAATTATTGGAGATGCAAATGCATCTGTACAAACAAGAAGAGCAACTCAAGATGAGTGTTTGTACAGTGCATTCCTTTCACAGGATGAACCTAAAGTCATAGAAGATGCTCTCAAAGATGCTGATTGGGTTCTTGCTATGCAAGAAGAATTAAATCAATTTGAGAGAAACAATGTTTGGAAGCTGGTGCCTAAGCCTAAAAATAAAACAATTGTAGGAGTAAGGTGGGTATTCAGAAACAAGGTGGATGAGAATGGAGTTGTCACCAGGAACAAGGCCAGACTTGTTGCTAAAGGATACTCTCAATCTGAAGGAATTGATTTTGATGAGACCTTTGCACCAGTTGCAAGACTGGAAGCAATAAGAATGTTCCTAGCTTATGCTGCTCATGCCAACTTTAAAGTTTATCAAATGGATGTCAAGAGTGCTTTTCTAAATGGTGAACTGGAAGAGGAGGTATATGTCAGTCAGCCTCCTGGTTTTGAAGATCCAGAATTTCCAGAGTATGTTTACTTTTTATTAAAAGCACTCTATGGACTAAAGCAAGCACCAAGGGCATGGTATGACACTCTGTCTCAATTCTTATTAGATAATCATTTTTCCAGAGGAACTGTGGATAAAACACTATTTTACAGAAATGTAAATGGTGCCTTTATTCTGGTTCAAATTTATGTAGATGATATAATTTTTGGTTCTACAGATGAGAAACTTTGCAAGAAGTTTGCTAATCTTATGAAGAGTCAGTATGAAATGAGCATGATGGGAGAGCTCACCTACTTTCTTGGTTTACAAGTTAAACAAGTAAAGGAAGGTATATTCATAAATCAAACTAAGTACATCTATGATCTACTTAAAAAGTTTGATTTATTGGATTGCAAAGAAGCTAAGACTCCCATGCCAACAGCCACCAAATTAGAGTTAAGTCCTAATGAGAAATCTGTGGACATCTCTAATTATAGAGGCATGGTTGGTTCTCTTTTATATCTGACAGCTAGTAGACCAGATATTATGTTTTCTACATGCCTCTGTGCTAGATTTCAATCTGATCCTAAAGAATCACATCTTATTGCTATAAAAAGAATATTCAGATATCTTAAGGGAACACCAAATCTTGGCATTTGGTACCCTAAAGACTCTGGATTTGATCTAATTGGATATTCAGATGCTGATTTTGCAGGATGCAAAATTGATAGAAAAAGTACAACAGGCACATGTCAATTTCTTGGTGACAGACTGATTTCTTGGTTTAGCAAAAAGCAAAATTCTGTATCAACCTCTACAGCTGAGGCTGAGTACATTGCAGCTGGAAGCTGTTGTGCACAATTATTGTGGATGAGAAATCAATTACTTGATTATGGATTAAACCTCTCAAAAATCCCAATATTTTGTGACAACACCAGTGCTATTGCTATAACTGAAAATCCAGTACAACACTCAAGAACCAAGCACATTGACATCAAATACCACTTCATAAGGGAACATGTGATGGCTGGTACTGTTGAAATGCATTTTGTTCCAAGTGAAGAACAAATTGCAGATATCTTCACAAAGCCTCTTGATGAATCCACATTCACAAGGTTGGTGAGTAAATTAGGTATGTTAAATTTCTCCTAATTTAGAGTGAATTTTTCTGTAATTTGGCAGCCAGAATTTGATTAATTTTGATTTATCAAAATTGAATTAATTATAATTCTGGATAAAATCTATAATATTTCAACTGATGAACTAGTGAAATTGTTTCAACTGATGTTTGACACAATATCCTCCTGCGCTGTTTTTCATTCAACTGATGACACCAGTTGAAGACGCCTTCAACTGATCTTCATCAGTTGAATAGGAAGTTTAAAGAGGCGCTTATTTCATCCGTTGAAAGTATTATCAGATCTGAGCCGTTGAAATTTCTTTTGTCTCTCACCTACTTTATACACACGATCGTGTGTGTAATTTTTGTAGAGTTCAATAAGAGTAATTTCTTCTCAACGGTAATTTCTCAGCCAATCACAGCAATTTTCTGAGAAAGTATTTAAGTGTTTTAATCTATTTTCATTTCTTTTCATCTTACTCTTTCGAATTCTCAAAGCTCTCTTCTCTCTCTGTGCAAAAACAAGTTCTAATTCTTCTTCAAGCTTTCTCTGTAACTGCAATGGCACCAATGAAGAAGTACACTGCACCAAGTGGGTTTATCTATGAGAAGAACAACTTTGCGTCATTTGTGGATACCAAGGCTGTGGAGGAGAAAGAGTATCACAGGATGATGGAGTTCATCAAGTCAAGCCAGCTCTCTTATGCTATGACTGAAGCTCCCATCATCTACCATGAAATAGTTGAGGAAATGTGGACCTCTGCAGAGTTTAATAGTGAGCATGAAACTCTAACTTTCTCTGTCAATAATAAATCTTACTCTGTTAATGCTGATGTTATGAAAGCATGCTTTAAGATTCCTGAAAATACTGTTTTATCTTTGCCTAGTGATAATCAGTTGGTTAATTTACTTTATGCCATGAATTATGTTTTGCCAACTGATGCCTTAGGTAAAATAGAAAGAAGGGGTCTTAGGAGAGAATGGAGTTATTTATGTGATGCTTTTATTAAGGCATTTTCTGGTAAGATTAGTAATTTCAATGCTCTTACTTCCCAGATCTTACAAATGCTTTACATGTACCTGACTAATGAATATTTCAACTTTGGTGGTTTGATGATCCAAGAAATTGGGGAGAAACTAGGTGATAAAACTGATAGACCTAGGAATATATATTATGTCAGATTTCTTATGATGCTAGCTAATCATCTCAATGATAAGCTAGTTATTACTAACAAGGAAGCCAAGCTTCCCAGTTTTGTGCAGGAAAAGAGAGTCTTTAAAGACCTCTTTAGGATGAATTTATACCCCTCCTTGGAGGTGGTGTACCTGCCAACAATGGAGGCTGGAAAGCACAAAGAGGTACATGGCTTTCCTACTACTCTCTCTCAACCCTCAACTTCTTTGCTTTCTGCTATCAGGGCTGTTGAAGAGGCCCATCAACAGCCTACACAAGTAGCAAAACCCTCTAAAACCAAGTCTTCTAAACCAACCTCAGATGCCTCCCAAAAGGCATCTGTTGTAAAAACTAAGAAACACAAGCCTGAGGGGAGTGTGATTGGAGGAAGTAAGGGGGAGGGAAAGGGTGATCATCAAAGAAACCCTAAGGATAAGGATGGAGAGGTGAGTGCTAACCAGCCTAGCCACTCTGCAGTCTCCCAAAAGACTGTAGATGTTAATATGGATTTAAGCACATCCCTAGCAGCATCCTCCCAAAAGGATGTTGTTATTGAAAACAGTCCTCAGCCAAGGACACAGTCAAAAAGGGGGAGGGACACCACTTCTTCACCTGTTAAAGCCTATGGGAGAAAGAAGAAAAGAAGTGATGAATCAAAGCACTCTGCACACACACAGGAATGTATTCCTGTCATTTCTCAAATTCAGATTGATGTGACTCCAATAAATGTGGAGTCACAGCCCCCTTCTTCAGTAAATCCAATTACCCATATTCATGATCTTACTATTTCTACAACTCAAACACAATCCCCAACCTCTTCTGTGGATGTGGAATTGATTCACACCACACTTGTAAATTCTCCATCTTTAGATTTCATGGAGAAGTCCCCCTCTGAGATTGATCATCATCACTTTGATGATTTGTTGGATCTTTCTCTTCCAATTCCTTCTTTTGTGAAAGTGTGCTCTGTGGATATACCATTAAAATCAATCACCACAGACTCAACTATCACAGCCTCTAAACCTATTTCTTCATTTTCTTCAACTGATCTTTCTCATCAGTTGACAAGTGTTTGTCCTTCAACTGATCTGCTTAACAGCTCTCATCAGTTGAATGCCTCCTTTACTCATGTTTCAACTGATGTCTCTCATCAGTTGACAACTGCTACTACTTCAATTACTTTACCTTCTTCTACAGCAGTTGATCACATGGTAGCACAAACACTTTTAGGATTGAGTGGAGTGAGCTATGGAGTGGAGAGGCAGCCTAGTGAGCTGGCAAAAGGAGAGGGTGTGGAGAGTCTGGCATTTTCTTCTAGCCAGGAAAAAGGAGAGGATATGAGTGACCCTTTAGTAAGGGTAAGTGAGGGAGAGGTGAGTTGTGTGGTGAGCCAAGGGGAGCCCTTGATGCAAGAAAAGAGAGATAATGAGAGAAATGCAGGTGTCAATGAAGGGTTTAGTGAACAAGAGATTCAAGCTGAATATAGATCCATATTGGATAGTGTTTCACTAGACCCTGAGACTTTTACTCATGGAATGTCTTCCATTCAAGATTTTGCAAGATTGGATAATCAAGCAGCTGAGAGGCACCTTAATCTGATTCACACTACATCTTCCATGCTTAGAGCAAAGGAGGCATTTACAGCTCTGCCTGCCAATGCTGGAGATGATTTTCAGTATGATGATAGTGATGAAGACCTCAATGATGCTCTTGAGGAATCTCTTGGTGAACAACCTACAACTTCTCTGCCTTCATGGCTCTCCATGCAGTCTGCCAATGCAATTGTTGTTAGCATGGAGCTGGAAAGGCAAGCCTCCACTCTTCTTCAATCACAACCTGGAAGCTCATCCTCCTCTCAAGCCATCTCTGCCACCATTGCCAGTCAAGCTCTGGAAAACCTCAAGCTTCACAAATATCAATCTCTCCACTTTCAGAAAGAGATAGAGCATCTCAATTGTCTCATTGCCTCTGTTAAGACTGATCTGACCAAACAAATTGATGAAAAGCTTCCAGCTCAGGTCAAATCAGCTATTTCTGGTTCTGAGCAAAAACAACTGCAATTGGAAAAGCAAGTAGAAGCTCTGGAAGGCAATGTCTATATCTTAAACTCTAGAATGGATGAGATGTTGCAGCATCAAAGAATTCAGACTGGACTCCTTCAACATCTTCTTCTTGCCTCTGGTGCTTCTCTTCCCAGTCCATCCCTTACACTTGCTGCTAACAAAAAGGGGGAGAAAGAATTACCAACTCCTGCAGAATTGATCAGTCAAATTCCTCCTCCTTTCCACACTGAAAGGGAAAAGCAAAAGATTGAAAGGATGAAAGAATTGGACTCCATTGCAAAGAGAGTGGCTCAATTGGGCAAGAAATCATCTACATCTTCTACAGCCACCACAGCTCAAATCTCTTTTCCAACCACAACCACAATTCTCAGGGTAATCACACCTGAGATTGTTATTCCCTCCAAGACAGAAAAGGGTGAGCCATCATTTTTGAATGAGTTCAAGCCAATTCTGTTTCCAAACAATTGTGGTTACTCCAGGCCTGGAAAAGACTCAAGCTCAATCTACTTTCCACTAGCCAGGCCTGACAAAAATGAATACAAGCTTTTGGGCCAAGAAATCAAAAGTTATAAAGACTGTGCAGATGTGGCCTTAAAGGCTCATTTTGCCATCATCCATAGAGAAGGCCAGAAGCTGTTTATTGGAACTGGCCATCCTCACTACTCATTTGCAAAAGCTGAAGAGGTGGCCAGAGAATGTGAAAAAGAGGAGTTTGAATCCCAACTCACTTTAAATCAAATAGAGGTTGATGAAAGGTATGCTATTGAGCTGGAAGAGGAGTTGGCAGCTGAGCTTTTAAATGAGGAAAGATTGCCTCTTGAATCTTCTCCAAAGAAAAAGAGAGTCAAATCTAAGACTAAGATGCCTGAGGCAGCCAAGAGAAGAGAAGAAGTGCCAGAAAAGCCTATCTCAAAGCCTTCTTCTCCAATCAAGGACACCACAGTGGTACATCCAGATGTCAACTTCCATGATGAGCCAATAATGCCAAAGGAGGAGCCAGTTGACTTGGAAGATATCCCAATTCCAGCTTTTCTTGTTCAAGAACCTTCCAAGCCAAAGAAGAAAGTCAAATCTGTGGCTAAAAGGATGGCTAACCCTCCTAAACCTCCAAAAGAACCTGAGAACCCTGATGACTATCTCATCATTGCTAACATTGAAGAAATTTCTGAGTTGGATCTGGAGCTGGATGATCTTCAAGAAGTAAGAGGAATAGAAGCAACTTCAAAGTTACCTGAAAGATTGGTATTCTCTTACAAAAACAAGGGTGATGTCATCTGGCCTCTTCACAGAGTTCTGAATTCTGAGGGATTCAGTTCTCTAACAAAAATATATGGATCTATGAAGAGGACTGGAGGATTTACACCACCTGCAAAGCAAATGGTACTAAAGAGAATCCTTGAGATCAGGAAGGAATGGAACTCAGATGCTAGTCTACAAAGAAGGCTGAAAATTCCCTACACTGGAAAGAAAATTCATCATGAACCTACTCCAGTTATGGAATTTAGGGACAATCAAGGTGTTAGGAGATTTTTCAGACCTAAAGATCAACTCAAGGTTGCTAGCTTGAATACTCTGAAGACTCTCCAATCCAAGCTCAACAGACAAGATAGTGATGAAGAATGGTTCTACAGGATCTTTCAGAAGCAAATTAATATTCTTGAAGAAAAACTTAAGTCCAGAAGAAGAAGATCTTCTAGGAACAAGTAACTGCTCAGTCTAGAGGAGCATAATCATCTGTAATCTTTTCTAACTCTTGTATTTAAATTCTGCATTTTATTTTATTAATGTTTTTGTTATCATCAAGTGTAGAATTTATGTCTGCATCTTCTCCAGTCATAAATTGGGGGAGATTGTTAGGAATCAATAATTTTTGATGATAACATAAACATTTTGTAACATGTCTTACTTAGAACCTTTATCAAATTTCAGTTGTAATTGTTATGTTTCTTGTCTTTGGGAATTATCAACGGATGGGTAGAATAGGATGGCTAATTGTAAATATCCAATGCCATGTAATTTTATCTAAGTGAAGGATATTCAACTGATGAGATGTAACTATTCAACTGATGAAGACTGGATGATGTTTCAACTGATGAAAATCAAGCATTCAACTGAAGACAAAGTGTTCAACTGATGATGCTGAGGAATTCAACTGATGAGACTGGAACAGCATTCAACTGATGAAGTTTGTAATTCATTCAACTGATGAGCCGGGCATTCAACTGATGAAGTCAAGAGCAGTTGAAAGTAACCAGAACTTTCAACTGATGAAGCAAAGAGCAGTTGAAAGTGACTAGAGCTTAAGTCTGACAAATCACATGGATCGAATTACACTAAAATAGACATGGAAGCCTAATTAGGAAAATAAAGAAGAAGCAGAAACATACTTATCTCATGCAGTGCAATCTGGATCAAATCAAGATGATGGTCAAAGATGAAGACATCTCAGAAAGCATGCATAAGACAAAGTTGTGCAGCATTGTTTTTAGATTAGAGTGCATTTTGTATTCTAGCTAGAAGCTTTGTAAAACTTGGAGTATATAACCAAGTTAGTAGCATCAGTTGAACTTGTTCAAATTACTTGAGAGAAAAATCTGAGAGTTAGAACTTGTTGAGTGATGAACCAGCAGCTGTGCGAATTGTAAACAATCCACAGATTCTTCTATATAAAATCTCACGGGTGGATCATTCAATCCACCCGTATTTTTAATACTTGGTGTTTTTCTGTTTACTGTGTTTTAGTGTATCATCCTTGAATCTTTTAAATTTGTAAAAGATTGTATTCAACCCCCCCCTTCTACAATCTTTCTCATAGTTGGTGTAAAATAACATCAGCTGTCAAGACAATCAAAGATTGTCTGACCGAATGATTGTCTGGAAGACAATGGCTGTGGCTTCCAAGACAATCAAAGATTGTCTGACCGAATGATTGTCTGCAAGACAATGGCTGTGGCTTCCAAGACAATCTAAGATTGTCTGACCGAATGGTTCTCAGCAAGACAATCAAGATTGTCTGCCCGAGAATGCTCTGCCAAGACAATCTTATATTGTCTGACCGAATGCAATCTGCCAAGACAATTAGGCATTGTCTGACCGAGATAAATTGTCTGCAAGACATTCTGTGACTTCCCAGACAATCAAATATTGTCTGACCGAATGAAGATCAGCAAGACAATCTGAGATTGTCTGACCGAATGGAAATTGTCTGACCGAGCTCTGTATTGTCTTGCTAGCCTTAAAATTGTCTTTCTGCCATGCTTTTGGCTTGCTAGGCAATTGTAATTGTCTTGCCCTTGCTAGATTGTCTTTTCTACTTGCAATTGTCTTGTCTTTCAATTGTCTTACAAGTACAAATGCTTTGCCTATAAATATGGCATTGCATCCTTCATTTTTAGTGTTCATTCACTTTGTATTCAAAGCATTTGTAAAGCTTTCAAGTTGTTCGTAACTTGCTTGATCGTTATATCCACAGTTTTCTGTGCTTTGATAACCCGGTTGTTTTAATCACTAAATCTAGAATATACCCTGTCGAATTTATTCTACGAACTTTAGTGGACATTAAAACTGAACCATTTTAATTATATAACGACTTCAAACATTGTTATATTAATTAATTATAATCTGATTAACAAATCATATTCAATCAGATTCACTTCCGCGACGATTTGGTACTGATTGTATTCAACCCCCCCCTTCTAGGGATGGCAATCGGGTCGGATCGGGTCGGGTTTCATGAAATCCATATCCAATCCGTTATATTTCGGATCGGATCGGGTTCGGGTTTGGATATTAAAATGTAAAATCCAAATCCAATCCGTCGGGTTTTTTCGGGTTTCGGATCGGATTCGGGTTTCAACCGGATATCTTAAAAAAAATTAAAAATTATAAACCCGTATGAACTATGATAATTAAGTATTTCTTTTCAAAATTAAGATTCTTGGATTGGATTCTATTGGTTTAAATTAGAATAATATAAACTTAAACCATATTAATTTTCATTATTACCAATATACAATATATTTTATACAATATATTATTAATGAAGTATTTGTCTTAAATAGAAATCTTTATTCCTTTAACCTAGTCTACTGATATTGAGAGTATTATATTACATTCATCCAAATAATTAAATATAAATATGTTATATATATAGACACACACACACATTCATATTAAATTATTTATAATATATATATATATATATATATATATATATATATATAATATTCGGGTTTTTTTCGGGTTTCGGGTTCGGATCGGGTTCGGATAGGATTTCGGGTTTCGGATCGGGTTTCGGATCGGTAGAGATCATATCCATATCCAAATCCAAAAAATTTCGGGTACAAAAATTAAATCCATATCCAAATCCAAATCCAAAAATTCGGGTTCGGTATATCCAAAAATTCGGGTTTCGGATCGGGTATCCGTCGGATCGGATTATTTTGCCATCCCTACCCCCTTCTACAATCATATCTGGACCTAACAATTGGCATCAGAGCGGTTGATACCATTTTTCCGTATCAGATCCTATACACACTCTGTAACGTCCAAATATTTTTTATTCGAATTAATTTTATTCCAAAAATTAATTTTGATTTAAAATATTTTTCTTTCAAAAATCCAAATCTCATCCAAACACTATTCACTTCAAATCCTTAAACATGAGTACACAAAAGATCAGTAGCATTAAAATCCCACCGTTCAGCCAGGAACACTTTGGCCTATGGAAAAGGCACATGTTCCTATTTCTTCGAACTGCGAACAGAAAATACATTGGGATTTTAGACAAAGGTGTTACTACTCCGATGAAGGTCATATTAGCACACGAAGAGGATGGTGTGTTGATACCTCATCAGGTCATTCCGAAAGAACTTTCTGAGTACACAGATGAAGAGAGTGATCAGATGAACTTAGATGATGCTCTTCAACTAATCTTGGTTGAATCTCTAAATCCAGTGATGTACAATGCTGTTGTAAATTGTACGAACGCCAAGGAAATCTGGGATACATTAGAGATTATCAATGAAGGCTCAGAGGAAGTTAGGGAAAACAAGAAAGAGATACTGATGGCTCAGTATGAACAGTTTGGTTCCCATCCTGGTGAAGGGATTTCAGAAGTATTTATCAGACTTAATAATTTGATAAATAATTTAAATCTGAATGGGAAATTCTACGACAAGAAAGAGGTCAACATGAAGTTTCTCTTAACCCTTCCTGAACATCTGGAACACAGAATCACTGCCATCAGGGAAAGCAGAGATCTGAATGAGATTTCTCTGGAAAGACTCTACGGAGTTTTGAAAACTTATGAACTGGAGCAAGTTCAGAGTAAACAGAGATATGGCTGGGGTAAAACACAGAACCATTCGAGAGCTCTAGTTGTTGAGTCACCTGTACTGGAAGAAAAGAAGAAGGATGTTGTTGTTCCTTCTAAGACTACTCAGGAATTTGTTGTACCTGAGATGGGTCAGACTGCTTCTACCAGTGGTGACGAAGAGTTCTATACAATGGAAGAGCTTGAACAGTTAGAAGATCAATCTCTATCACTGTTTGCCAAGAAGTTTGGAAACATGAGATTCCGGAAGAACCCTTCCTAAAAATACAAACCTACTGTTAGTAAGTTTCAGAAGGGAGGCTATTCATCTTCTACAAGCAAAGGAGGATACAAGACTGGGATGGTGGACAGAAGCAAGTTCAAATGCTTCAATTGTGGTGAACCTGGACACTTTGCAACTGAATGCAAACAGCCCAAGGTTCAAGGAAAAAGAAAAGATTCGTATGATGAGCTGAAGCAGAAGTATGATGCACTGGTTAGAAAGCATCATGGTACTTCTGGAAGTCAAAGCTTCAAGAGCAAATCATATCTAGCAGAAGGGAAAAGCTGGGATGATACAGATAGTGATGAAGAAGAGCAGATTGGGAATGTTGCTCTCATGGCTGATGCTGGATCATCTTCACCTCCTCCTGCTGGAAGCTTTCAGGTAGATCCTACATGCCCTAAACTGTTTATGCAATTAGGACTTGAAAGAGATGATGCTATTAAAAAGTTGAAAGCTGCCAATCTTAAAATTGATACTTTAGTCTTAGATATTCATGCTTATAAAATGAATGAGATGAAAGTATTAAAACCTAAAATAGAACAATTGACTATGGATTTAGGATTTCAAAGTGCTAAAGTCAAAGTTCTAGAGAAAGGTGAGATTGCTTTAAGACTTCAGCTAGACGAAGAGAAAGTTAAGTGTAAAGCCTTTAAGGATGCTTCCTTGATAGTCAAAGAACTTAATGATAAACAAGAGATCAAGAGAACTGTTGGAATAGGCTTTGACTATAACAAATCTGTAGGTAAGGCTAGTAACATTACTCCTTTCAAGAAGAGTGCTGAGGAAAGAGGGATTCCTTTTGTTTTGAAAGATTCCCTTAAACCTTTGTTTAAAACCTCAG
This sequence comes from Daucus carota subsp. sativus, assembly GCF_001625215.2. NCBI lineage: Eukaryota > Viridiplantae > Streptophyta > Magnoliopsida > Apiales > Apiaceae > Daucus > Daucus carota. The sequence continues at coordinate 27,864,413 of NC_030385.2, read as the reverse complement.
AAGCTGAACCTCTTTTAGAGACTCCTGTTGTCATTAGATATGAACTAAAACAGGAAGACCTTAAAATGAAAGAGAGTAATGAGATGAGAGATGAGATTCTGGCAAACCTGAAACCAATCAAAGTGAAAGGCAATGTTAGGTTGCCTAAAGCTGGTTTAGGTGTCAACTCTGATAGAACTAAATTCAACAAGCCCAATAATTTTGTTAATAGTAAGAACAAGAACAATAGGTGTCATTCTACTGAGAACTTTAAATCTGATAACAAAGTTAGAGTAGAATCTATTGATGTTCCTACTACTATGACTGATATTTCTGTTGTTCCTGCTTTTGATGCATGTCATAAATCTTGTAGTGTTGATAATTGTATGACTTGTGCTTTCAATTTGATGTCTGCTTATTTTAAAAATTTGCATGCTAAAAATGAAAACACATCACCTAGACAACACACAAACAACAAGCATGCTAGATCAAAGACTGCTAGTCCTTCTCATAAGAGAAAGGAGACTTATGTTCCAAAGCCTAAAACTAAGGTTTATAAGGCTGTTGTTAAGGAAGTAAGTTCAGTCAAGTCTGAACCAAGTATCAGTCCAAGAGGCTCTGTTGCATTACCTAATAGAAATCAGTTCTTTAAGACTGCCGGACCCAATCAAGTGTGGGTCCCAAAGACTGTCTAATCAAGTTGTCTTTTGCAGGGTGCCAGTGGAGTTGTTCGTGTTACCTGGGTGCTTGACAGTGGAGCGTCAATGCACATGACTGGCAATAAATCCCTGCTGGAGGACATAAGAGAAGGAGCTGGCCCTACAGTCAGTTTTGCTGATAATAGCAAAGGTCGTACTGTGGGATATGGCAAGTACAAAATTGGAAGGATCATCATAGAAGATATTGCAATAGTTGAAGGACTTCAACATAATCTCCTGAGTGTCAGTCAATTCTGTGACAAAGGTTATTATGTTCATTTTGAAAAGGAGATATGTATCATTAAACATATCAAGGATAAGCGTCCTTCACTATGTGGCATAAGGAAAGGCAATATATTCGTAGCTGATTTGTCTTCAGGACCTGGAAACGAAGTTCACTGCTTCTACGCCAAAGCATCTGCTGAAGATAGTTGGTTATGGCATAAGAAACTCTCACACCTCAACTTCAAAACCATGAACTCTCTAGTCAAGAGTGATCTAGTGAGAGGGTTGCCTTCCCTGGAATTCTCATCTGATGATCTTTGTGAAGCTTGTCAGAAAGGAAAAGCGAAGAGAGCATCTCACAAAGGCAAAACCATCAATACCATTACAGATCCACTTCATTTGTTGCATATGGATTTGTTTGGCCCCGTGAATGTTGCATCTATTGATGGAGGAAGATATGCCTTAGTCATTGTGGATGACTTCTCGAAATTTACTTGGGTTTACTTCCTGTCTTCTAAGGATGAAACTCCCCTGACAGTAATTGATCATATCAAGTTGGTTGAGTTGGAAAAAGGTGTTCCTGTAAAAGCTGTAAGATCAGACAATGGAACTGAGTTTAAAAATCAAACTCTAATCAACTTTTACTCTGAAAAGGGAATTAGAAGGCAGTATTCAACACCAAGAACTCCTCAGCAGAATGGAGTCGTCGAAAGAAAGAATCGTACACTGATCGAAGCTGCAAGGACTATGATTGCTGAAGCAAAGCTTCCTCTGTACTTTTGGGCTGAAGCTGTGTCTACTGCCTGCTATACCCAGAATAGAACTTTGATCAACAAGGATCATATGAAAACTCCATTTCATCTGTATAACAACAAGAAACCTTATGTCAAACATCTTCATGTCTTTGGAGCCAAGTGTTATGTTCTCAAGGATGGTGAAGAGAACTTGAACAAGTTTGAGCCAAAGGCTTCTGAAGCAATTTTTGTTGGTTATACAAATAATGCTTATAGAGTTTTTATAATTGATACTCTGTCAGTGAAAGTTAGTGTCAATGTTACATTTGATGACACTAAACTTCCAAGTATACAATCTGCTGATCCATCTGAATCTCTGAAGTTTGATAACTATCCAGATTCTGATTCAGATGATGATGTGCCACCTGAGGTTGCAACAGGTGATGACAACAATGATAATGATCCAGGCAATGGTGGAGGAAATGGCAATAATGCTGGAGATTCCACTGATGCTAGTGGTGGATCATCAAGTCAACCTGGCAACAACTCAGGGGGAGCTGGTGGATCAACTAGTCATACACATCAGCCTAATGATGATAATGCTGAATCATCAAGGACACAACTTCCAAGGGAAAGGATTTGGAGCAGAGATCATCCCTTTGATCTGATTATTGGTGATCCTGATGTTGGTGTAAGGACTAGAAGTGCTACGACAAATGAATGTCTATTCTCTGGTTTTCTTTCACAATTAGAACCAAAGAAAATAGATGAAGCACTTGCTGATCCTGATTGGGTTCTTGCCATGCAAGAAGAACTCAATCAATTTGAGAGACAAGAAGTCTGGGCCCTGGTTCCAAGACCAAAAGGAAAATCTACCATTGGATCTAGATGGGTCTTCCGTAACAAGTTAGATGGTGATGGCATTGTTGTAAGAAACAAAGCCAGACTGGTTGCAAAAGGTTATTCTCAGGAAGAAGGAATTGACTACGATGAAACCTATGCTCCAGTTGCTCGTCTTGAAGCCATCAGAATATTTCTTGCATTTGCTGCACACTCCAACTTCAAGGTATATCAAATGGATGTGAAAAGTGCATTTCTGAATGGAAAGCTAGAAGAAGAAGTATATCTGGAACAGCCCCCTGGCTTTGAAAATCCAGAGTTTGCTGATTTTGTATACTTCCTATTCAAAGCTGTCTATGGACTCAAGCAGTCACCAAGGACATGGTATGACACTCTCTCTGAGTTTTTAATTGAAAACAATTTTACTAGAGGTGTCATAGACAAAACTCTCTTTTACAAATTGCATGATAAGGATATGATATTTGTACAAATAAATGTTGATGACATTATATTTGGTTCTACTAACGATAACTTGTGCAAGAGATTTGCTAAGTTAATGCAGAGTAATTATGAGATGAGTATGATGGGTGAGCTGTCCTACTTCCTTGGTCTTCAAGTAAGCCAAAAGGATGATGGAATATTCATTTGCCAATCCAAATATGTCAGAGATCTTCTTCGAAAGTTCAATCTAGAAGACTCTTCACCGGCAAAGACACCCATGGCCACTGCCACAAAGCTTGACCAGGATAAATCTGGTAAGAAAGTTGATATCACAAGCTATCGAGGTATGATTGGCTCTCTACTTTATCTTACTGCAAGTAGACCAGATATCATGTTTGCAACATGTTTGTGTGCTAGGTTCCAAGCTGATCCTAAGGAATCACATCTTATAGCCGTCAAAAGAATCTTTAGATATCTTAAGGGTACACCTGGTTTAGGTATTTGGTACCCTATGAATACTGGTTTTGATTTAACCGGCTATACAGATTCTGATTATGCAGGATGCAGGATTGATAGGAAGAGTACGTCTGGAAGCTGTCAATTTCTAGGACGTCGGTTGGTTTCCTGGTATAGCAAGAAGCAGCACTCTGTGTCTACTTCTACTGCTGAAGCTGAGTATATAGCTGCTGGAAGCTGCTGTGCTCAGATCTTGTGGATCAAGAACCAACTGAATGATTATGGTGTTGTAGTAAACAAAATTCCCATATTTTGTGATAATACAAGTGCCATAGCCATTTCCAACAATCCGGTTCAACATTCAAGAACCAAGCACATTGATATCAGGTATCATTTCATACGAGAACATGTCATGAATGGTACAGTGGTGTTACACTTTGTACCCACGACTGAGCAAATTGCTGACATCTTCACTAAACCACTGGATGAATCCACTTTCTCTAAGCTGGTTTGTGAGTTAGGGATGTTAAATATGACATAGTTCTCTTGTATATGTTTTTCACATGCAGTATATGTTTTTGTATATTTTTGTGAATTTTCTGTATAATTATATCTATTTTATTAGATTTGATATGATTTTCTGTATGTTATCTGATAATATTCTGAGTAATTATGCATGTTTGTATATTAGTCCGTAATTTTCTAAGTGCTCATACACTCCCCTGTTCTATTCCCTAAGCATTTAGATAAATATTGGTAATTATTTTGTATTTTTCAAAATTAATTAAGCATAAATATTTGATTTTAAGTTAATTCATTTTATTGAATTAAAGTTAAAGTCATAAGTATTTATATTTAATTAAAGTTGAAACTTACAAAATATTTGTGTAATTTACAGTATTGTTTTTATTATAGATTTTTGAGGTTAATTGCAATATGTTCTATCTTTTTAATTAATCAAAAATCATATTACTTTTATTATTATTATTTCTGTTTCAGCAAGACAATACTTTTGTCTTCCTGATTGTGGTGCTTTGACTGTTCGGTAAGACAATTTATATTGTCTTACGCGAGTCAATCATAAGACAACTTATTTTGTCTTACACACTTCGTGTCTTTCCTCTCTTGGATGCTCGGTAAGACAATTTAAATTGTCTTACCCGAGTAACGCTATTTCGATGTTTACTGGTTGTTCATCTCAGTCTCGGCAAGACAATTTTTATAAATTGTCTTACCGAGATATCGAGATATCTGTTAGACAAAACCCGTTTGTCTTTCTAGTATATATATTCATACTTCCTTTAAGACAAAACCTATTGTCTTAGCATACTTCTTCTTCCCCATTTCACCTATATATATACACCTCCGATTTCGGTTTTCAAGTTTACTCCTAAAACTTGCTGTGGTTCTCGTTTTCAAGCTTAAAGCTTGCTTTGTCACTCTAAATCGCTGATTTTAAGCCAAACCCCTGCCGGATTTTCGTCAGATTTTCGAATTTTTCGACTGAGTTTGCTCGGAGTTTCTCGCAATCGACTGCTGTGGTTGTGTGTGAATCGTTTACTCTGTGTTGTCTCGGTTACCTTCGATTTGCATTGACCCGATTTGGGATTAGGATTTTTCGAGTAAGTTAAGGGCTTGTTTGGCTTGTGATTATTTGAATTTGGGGTGTTTAATCTTAAGGCTGCGTTTGGCTAATCTGAATTATCTGGGACTTTAGGCCGTGTTTGGAATTCTACCTTGTGGAGTTTAATTGTTTAGTGCCATTTAAATTAATTAACTTTTAATTCGATATTATTTTAATATTTCGAATTATTAATTAATTAATTAAGCTTTAATTAATAGTTGAAATTTGCGAGACATTTGAGAATTCACTTTTAATTTGAAAAATTCTCGCTTAATTCAATTTTTAATTATTAAAAATGGCCGGAGAATTTGTGGTTGCTGAGACTAACTACTGTGCCAGCCTTAACCCCGATGACTGTTCTGATAGATTCCGGACTTGGGTTAGATTTCTTTCGCGACAGAGTTTAGTCAGTACGGCACTGACTGCAGATATTTCGATTAAGCTGCAACCTCTTTTTGACTTCTACTCAAATGCTGTCAATTCTACGACTCTGGAGAATTACAAGATAATAGGGGATTTACCTAACCGGAAGAGGATTGTAATCACTGTCGATGATGTGAACCGGATCTTAGGACTTCCCAGGGACAATTTTGAGCCAGATCCCTCAGAGGATGAATTGAGACAGTTCTTTCAGGATATTCACTATCAGGGTCAGATTTTTCTCCCGAAGATGTCAAAGGGAAATCTGAAAGCTGAATGGGATGTGTTCTTTGACACCCTTGCCAAGGTGTTTGCTCCCACAAATAGAAAGAATTTTGGCAATATATCTTCAATGCTGCAGATCTTTGGATTCAGCATAGCTTACAACCGTCGAATCAATTTTGGGAAGATATTGCTGAGGGAGATTATCAGGAAGATGGGGTCTGTTGCACAGAGATCAATTCAAAAGAATGACAAAGTTGAATGCTTCTACCCCAGATTCCTGATGTTGTTTATGAATGATAAGATGAATGCTGATGATAGGCACATGTACGTCGATTCTCCTGTTGTTCCTATTCAGAGGACTTGTGCCAAGATCCAAACTAGGCTGGTCAACAAGAAAAAGCATGACAATGTACCACTTGTGGTGACTCCATTCATGCTCGAGCAATTCAGTGTTCCTTTTCAGCCAGTACAAGTTCCAGAGCCACTACAACAGCAACAATATCAACCACAACAACAACAACAAGCTCAACAACAAGAACAACCGCAACAACAATCTCCTCCACAAAACCCTCAACCACTTCAACTCCTCCAAGACTACCAATCATCCAGCCAATCCTCACATTACTCTCCTTACAACCCTCCTTACAATTCACCACAACAATCACCTCACCAATCAGATTACACTTCTCCTCACCAATCTCAACATCAATCCCCTCCACAATACAACTTCTTCCCAGACCAACAAGCCTCCATTCTTCCCTCTCCATCTGAACCAACACCTTCACCTACACATACACATACCTTTCCTCAACCACAATCCACCTCTCAGCCTCTGCCTGCTGATTCTGCTATCAATCCAGAGCTACAGGACTTCAGAACAGATTTACAGGTAGCTCAGGTACTTTCTAATCTCACTGATACCTTTAATATTGCTATTGCAGATTTTGATTGTGATATTGGATTTGATTTCCAGCCTCCCAGCATTGAACCTGAAAACACCCAGGTTCATATCCAAGCTGATGTTTCCGTTTCAACAACTGATTCTTCGTCAAACACATCAACCGACACTACTCATACACCAGTTGTTAGAAAGGTAGCCCGGAAACGGAGTGGGAGTGCAATTCTGAGAGAACCCGCAGCTCTGTCTCATAAGAAGCAAAGGGTGGCAGAACCGGAGACAACTGCAGCCACATCCATTTCCTCCCAAAAGGATTTGGACACTGACATGGTAAATATACAGTCTCTAGATTCATTCTCTCCACAGAATGCATTTATTGAAATTGGCCGTCCGACCGCGGTATCCTGTAAAGAGTCCAGCACACAACTAGCACTCACGCTAGTAAACACTGAACCTGTGTCTTTTGATTCTTCACTTAGAGAGAGCACAGAATTTCAAAACATGTTATATGAAAATCTTTCTGATCACTCTTTCTTTTTGGATCAGGATCTACTTGGCAACCTGCAAGTACATCCGCCTTCACAGGCATTCGGAGGACAATTTGTTTCTTCACCTCCTACAGTTCCATCTCAGGGAACTATGGTTGTATATACAGGTACTGGTGACGGTGTGACAAACACGAGTGAAATCAGGCAAACACCGAGCGAAACACATGCACGAGAGGATAGTGAAAAATCTTTGAGTGTTCGTGAGGTGAGTGCACACACCAACACAGATCTGTTACAGGAACAAATGGCTGCTCTCAGGGCTGAGATAGAAAGGTTGAATGCTGAGAATGCAAGATTCAGAAGTGGAGAGTTGGTGACTCTACAAGAAAAGGTTGTTGATCCTTCATTTTCTTCCCTCAAACAGGAATTAGATGCTCATGTCAAGGGTATTCACTCTAGGATGGACAAATTTGATACAACTCAGGAGCTCTGTTTGACGAAGCTTGACAACTTGGAGCAAACTTTGGCTCAAGTTGTTCAACACTTAAAGATCAATCCATCAACATCTCAGTCTACTCCAGAGGATCCCTCAACTAAGGGGGAGAAGGATAAGGATGACAAAGATAAGGATGACAGCAATGGTGGTGGTGGTGGCAATGGTGGTGACAATGGTGGTGATACTGATAGGAGTGATAAGGGTGGAGAAGGAGCAAGTGAAAAAGACTCTTCTGCAGCTAGCAAATCTAAAGGCAAAATGCCTGAAACTGAGAACATCTTCACTAATCAGGATTATGACAACATTCCTGAAGATGTTGATGATGATGATGCATTTGACTCTGCTTATTTTGAAGCTGAGGAAGAAGGTCGTTTCGAGGAAGGCTTTCTTTTCAATGAAGATCAGTCTGTAGATCCTGAGCACATGGAAAAGGTCAAGATGTTCAAAGCTCAACATGAAGCTAGCAAAGCAAAGCTTCAGGAACTGCAGAAACTGGTAGATGAAAAGAGGACAACTGATGAGTTGGTCAAGCTGGAGAAACAGAAATTGTGGGATGCTAAGTGCAAGGAAAAGAGAGAGGATATCTCCAGAAAAGTTGGTGAAAGCTGGGATATTGCAAGGCAAATCCTCTCTGGACCTCAAAGGGAACCTTTCAATGATGGTAAATTCAAATCCTTCATTTATGACCTGAGAGAGGCTAACCCTAATGAAGATATGTTTATGCGTGCTCTTGCTCTCGAGTTAGAATATATAACTATTGGTGTCAAGAATCTTCTCAATGAATGGGAGATCATTATTTCTACTCAGAGAAACGGAACATTCAGGGTTTCAATTGATTTATTCAAGTTTCTATCTCTAACTGAAATCTGGGTGATTCGTAACAAGATCAGACGCAGCTCGAATCTGAATGAACTCCTACGTGACAGACTTATGGATTGTGCTATTCATAACAGTCCACAAGTTGTCAGAAAGCCTTACTGTGTCAAGTTCATTCACGAGAGAAAATTTGGAACCTTCTACCTGGACCACCAACATCTTCTTAAGTATGATGTGAGTCAGTTGGTTCTTGTATCTACAATTCTACGTACCAAGGGCTTCGCTACTAAGGCCAAAGCTGATGCTGATACTGAGATTGTGAACTACTGCACAAGGAGAAATATTCAGCAATACTTCAGGAAGATGAAGTATATCAACCAATCTCAGCCAGCAGATTTCATCGAAGACCCTGTGGATATTGAGGTTCAATATTATCTCTCATTGGCTCGTGAAAGAAAGAAGCGTGGAGAATCCACTGCAGCTGAAGAGCCTACTCAGAATGAGCCTTCTACTCCAATCATTCACTGTTCAGATGCAGAGGAAGGAGAAGTCACTCGTTCTGAGTGAATAGATTGATTAGGATATTTTGTTAGATATGTTCAAGGAACATCCTTTTGTAATCTATTATGAATATGGTTTAATGTTTAATGCAAGCCATAAACTTTTGCTATTTACATTCCTTTGTTTAAATCTTTGTCTTATCTGTTAGTTGAGTTATCCTCTAGGAAATTTGCATGTTATGTTAACAAACAAATAGGGGGAGATTGAAAGGCATATGTTCAGCCTATTTGTATTTAAAGAGGTACAACTCAACTCAGATAAGAAAGCTCAGTAAATAGCAAGTCAACGGAATCCGTACGAAGAACGTCAAATGATTTATGGGAATTATATGTCAGATAAATTCCAGGATGCTGCTGCACACCACTGAAAGAAGTTCATTAATATGTTCAAGCCTCAGTGCACAAATAATCTTTTGTGGCACGTCCAGGAGTTCAGAAGATATAAAGTTTCTATACTTTATTTTATCAGAAGATTCCATTTAATGAAGAAGTACTTACAAGACGAAGACTCGACGAACAAATCAAATTCTTAATGTTTATTTGACAAAGAATATTTGAGTTAACTAGATACAGATGAACCAGACAGTGCATTTGTGTATCAGTTATTCAAATTGAATATTTGAAGTCAAGCAGAGTTGGTGGTTCGTTCGTTCGACTGATCAAGACGGAGTTATTAATGTTTAAAGAAGACGGGAAGCAATTCTACTGAAGAATGGGTGATTTAATATTTAATAGATTATTATTTCACTTCTCAAATAATTAAATTAATTATGTAATTTATTTGTTAAATTAATTCAATCTCGAATTAATTTAATTTATGAATTTATATGATTAAATTAATTAAGTGGATAATTTTCTATTTAAATATAATCTACAAATTACAATCAATCATCCACTCAAGCTCAGCAAGACAATCAAAATTGTCTTACCGAATATTTCAGCTGTCAAGACAATCAAAGATTGTCTGACCGAATGATTGTCTGGAAGACAATGGCTGTGGCTTCCAAGACAATCAAAGATTGTCTGACCGAATGATTGTCTGGAAGACAATGGCTGTGGCTTCCAAGACAATCTAAGATTGTCTGACCGAATGGTTCTCAGCAAGACAATCAAGATTGTCTGCCCGAGAATGCTCTGCCAAGACAATCTTATATTGTCTGACCGAATGCAATCTGCCAAGACAATTAGGCATTGTCTGACCGAGATAAATTGTCTGCAAGACATTCTGTGACTTCCCAGACAATCAAATATTGTCTGACCGAATGAAGATCAGCAAGACAATCTGAGATTGTCTGACCGAATGGAAATTGTCTGACCGAGCTCTGTATTGTCTTGCTAGCCTTAAAATTGTCTTTCTGCCATGCTTTTGGCTTGCTAGGCAATTGTAATTGTCTTGCCCTTGCTAGATTGTCTTTTCTACTTGCAATTGTCTTGTCTTTCAATTGTCTTACAAGTACAAATGCTTTGCCTATAAATATGGCATTGCATCCTTCATTTTTAGTGTTCATTCACTTTGTATTCAAAGCATTTGTAAAGCTTTCAAGTTGTTCGTAACTTGCTTGATCGTTATATCCACAGTTTTCTGTGCTTTGATAACCCGGTTGTTTTAATCACTAAATCTAGAATATACCCTGTCGAATTTATTCTACGAACTTTAGTGGACATTAAAACTGAACCATTTTAATTATATAACGACTTCAAACATTGTTATATTAATTAATTATAATCTGATTAACAAATCATATTCAATCAGATTCACTTCCGCGACGATTTGGTACTGATTGTATTCAACCCCCCCCTTCTACAATCATATCTGGACCTAACACCCCCTGTTGACTCAATGGTGGTTGAAATCTCCTACGCCCCGGTGTCGGCATAAATACAGCCTTGTATCCAGTTGGTCCCCTTAGGCGCTGTTCCTGGAAGTCTGCATAATTTTTGCCACTTTTTTCCTACTCATCTGCCTCTTGACCCCTCATCAATGGCATCTTCTTTTTGGGAATATTTTTGAAAAAAGATAGAGGCTCCTCCCCACCTTGCTCCTCAGTTGGGTCCTCACCTTGTTCTTCAAGAATATCCAATATAGATTGTGGTACTTCTTCTTCAACTGCCTTACCTTTATCCTTCATTGGACCAGTTTGTGAAGCTTGAGTTTGTGGTTGCCCTCCTTCTTCTGGCTCTCTAATCACAATCCCTGGCTGAGCTTTCCTTGGCTTTAATTTTTGCCTCCTTACTTCCTTTGTTGCCTTTCTCTTTCCTTGGTCATTTTTCTTGGTTGCCTCAGTTGGTGTTGTTGCGGCTTTCTTGGGTGACTTGGCTGGTGGTGATGCAAAACTGTCCTTGCCCCTAGTTGGGCATTTTGCTAGTCTGTGGCTTGCATTTCCACAGTTGGAACAATGCATCACCCTTTTGTTAGAAAATCTCTGCAGCAAAACACCTTGTGAAGGTGCAGTCTGACTTCTACTACCCCCTTCCCAAGCCTCTCTTCTTCTGAGTTTTTATGGCCTCCCTCGAAGCCTTTTGGGAATATCTGGTGGCAGCATTATCTCCCCACCATGGAAGTCCCAATATTCTTCCCCTTTCATTGCCTCTAGTGAGTGCTTGTAGGCTGCAAGATACTTCTCCCTCTTGTAGTAGTCAGACACATAATCAGTTGGATTATGTCTTCTTGAGTGAATTGCAGCTATGGAATGTTGACACGGAATGCCTGTGAGATCATAGACCCTGCAATCACAGTTTCCCCTCTCCAAATCAACTGTAACTCATCTAGTTCCTTGCTTTACTTGAAATTTCCTTTCTCCATCCCAAGCAGCATTCCACTTCCTTGACTCTGTGATAAGCACATCAAGATATTTCTTGATTTTTGGACAGATCTGTAGGTCACTTGCAAGCATATCATCCCTCTTCTGTCTCATTCTTGTCATAAGCTTGAATTGAATTTCTTGAAGCATAGTGAGTAGTGGCATATATCTACAAAATACAACATTATTGTTCAAGTATTAAAACTGTCAGACATAATTAACACAAGATTTAGTTAAGTACATAATTGAAGCATACCTCTCATTTATAATCCAAGAATTGAAACTCTCAGACATGTTATTGTCTGTATTATCCACCTTCGAATGTGTAGCAAAAAATGCTTTACACCACTGCTTAGGATCAATTGCTGAGAGGTGAGCATGTGCATATTTAGAGTGCTTTTCCATCTCCTTCATTTATTTGGTATATGCCACTTTGTGTGTAGAAAGAGCAATGTTCCAAAAGCATTTCTTCAAGACTCCTGTGTTGAACCTGCAAAAACAATATTAACAACCATCAGATTACACTGCATAGCAAGTAAATAAGTGAAATATCTACAAAAATTGTACCTTTTTTTGAAGTTGGCACAGAGGTGCCTTGTGCAGAACCTGTGTTCAACAGAGGGTAGGAGTTCTTTCACTGCATTTTCAAGGCCTTTCTGTTGGTCACTAATGACTGTAAAGCCCCCCCATCACCCAAGTCAAGATCATCTTTCAGTAGAGTGATGAACCATCTCCATGAATCTGTGTTTTCAGATTCAACCACAGCATAGCATATGGGGAACATTTGATTGTTCCCATCCCTCCCCACAGCAGACAATAGCTGGCCCCCAGTAACAGTTTTTCAAAAGCATCCGTCTAACCCAATAAGAGGCCTGCATCCAGCCTTCCAACCAGCTTTCAAAGCAAAATAGCAAACATAAATTCTTTTAAATTTCACAGGGTCATCTTCATTAAGCCTAGTAGTGGATATTGTTACATATTTGATGATGTCACTGGTATCTAACTTGTTCTTGTGCAGAAGCAAATGTCAGAGTTTATCTGGAAATCAGAGTTTGACGACTGCCAGCTGGATCAGAGTTTAATGAAGATCAGAGTTTGCAGGCGGCTGATTTCTAGGAGAAGATCTGGATAAACAAGGAAGGAGAATATCAAGGAGATTATGCTAATCAGAACAGGAAAAGGATAGCTACTGATTAGATTATTTTAGGAAGCAGATAATTGTAAATCAATCAGTAGATATCGTGAAACTGTGTATATAATCACAGCTTAGGGTTTACTCTAGATGAGTTATCAATTAAATATCATTCGTGTAACCTAGCAGCTCTTAGTGTTAAAATATAAATCATTAAGAGATTATTTGTAACCTACTGTGATTTGTGAATAAGAGTTTAGTTGAATTATTCTCTTACACTGGTGTTCTGTTATTGATTGTGTTCACTATATCAATCTATATAGTGAGTTAATTCGGCCTAACAAGTGGTATCAGAGCCAGCTCTGTTGATATACCTACAGTGAGATCTTAATCACACAATCATGTCTGAGAAATCACAAACTAGTAGATATGAGTCTCTTAGGGTTCCGATCCTCAGGGCATCTGAATATCCTATCTGGAAGGTTAGGATGGCCATGTTTCTGGAATCTACAGATCCAGAGTACCTGGACAGGATTTATGATGGTCCACACATGCCAACAAAGCTCTCTGTTGCAGTTGGAGATGAACCTCAGAAGATGATCCCCAAAGAAAAGAAAGACTATACTCCTGAGGACATCTCATCAATCAGTAAAGAAGCAAAAGTAAAACACTTGTTGCACAGTGCTCTTGATAATGCTATGTCAAATAGGGTGATTGGATGCAAAACTGCAAAAGAAATATGGGATGCTTTGGAAGTCAGATGTCAAGGAACCAAAGCCATCAAAAAGAACAGAAGAACCATACTTACTCAAGAGTATGAACACTTTGATTCAAAATCTGGTGAATCATTGACTGATCTTTATGACAGGTTTGTCAAGCTGCTGAATGATTTGTCTCTTGTAGATAAAGAATATGAGTTAGAAGATTCAAATCTCAAATTTCTGCTTGCTCTTCCTGAAAAGTGGGATTTGAAGGTAACCACTATAAGAGACAATCATAATCTCGAAGAGATGTCTCTGGATGATATCTTTGGAAGATTGAAAACTTATGAACTTGAAATGGAGCAAAGGAGCAAACGACATGGTGGGAAACACAAACCAGTTGCTCTAAAAGTTCAAGAAGAAACAGCTGTGAAAAGCAAGGGAAAAGCACATGTCAAAAAGTCTGATACTGAGTCATCAAACTCTGATAATGACTCAGACACTGACATACCTTCAGACTCTGATGACAGTGATACTGAGATGATGCAATTGGCAGCACTGATGGTGAAAAGCTTCAAGAAGATGGCTTACAAGAACTTCAACAAAGGGAAGAAGTTCTCAAGGAAAGACAGAAACTCTGATAAGAAGGCCTTCAAAAGGAATGAAGGCAAAGAAGAAAAATCTGGAAAAGCTGATAAGTCTAAATACACCTGCTTCAATTGTGGTGAGAAAGGTCATTTTGCAACTGAGTGTAAGAAAGCCAAGAAAGAAAAGGAACAAGCCTTTATCACAAAGAAGGGAAGCTGGGCAGACTCATCAGAATCAGAGGAAGAAGTCAACTATGCCTTGATGGCAAATATGGAAAACAGCACTGAGACTGTTGAAACCAAGGTACCTCATTCCACTCTTGCCTTTGATACTGAAGATATAACTGAGTTAAGACTGTTCCTTAAAACTTTGCATGTCAGTTATAGAGATCAGACTTTAGAAAATGATAGATTAAAATCTGAAATCTCAGAAGTTAAGAAAAGGAATGATTATCTTGAGAAAGAACTAGTTCAGATGCTAGAAGTTCAGAAGGAAAGAGATGACTCTGTTTTTGTTAAAAATGAACTCTTAAAGAAAAATGCTTCTCTTGCATCAGAACTTGTTAAGGAAAGAGAGATAATCAGAACTTGGACTAACTCAGGAAAGACTACTCAGAATATCTTAGAAAGTGGAAACTGGAAGAAAGGTCTAGGATACACTGATAAAAATGAAGCTGAGTCATATAAACAAGAAACCATTAAAATTGAAAAACCTAAGGTAGTACCAGTAAGATTTGTTGCAGAATCAAAGGAACAGGACAAATCTAAGACTGATATACCTAAACAGGTCAATGTTGGTTTAATGACTCAGAAACAGCTTAAGCATAAGCTCAAGGAAGTTAAGAAAGAAAACAGGATTAAGGAACCTAGGAAAAATAGAAATGGGAAGGTAGGAATTAACAAAAGCAACAATTATATGCCTATTCCAAATGCTCCTAGGAAAACTTGTCATAATTGTGGTAATCCTAATCATCTTGCTTCTTTTTGCAGGAAAAATAAGGACATAAATGCTATGTCTCCCAAATCAGAAGTTAAGACTAGGAATACTAGATTTAGACCAGAAAATCCTTGTTTTCATTGTGGTAGTTTATGGCATTCCATTTACACTTGTAAGGAATACCATAGTTTATACTATGATTATTATGAATTGAAACCTTCTTTGAAGAAAAAGATTGATTCTCCTAGTTCAAAATTTGTAAAAAAATCTGTTAGCACAAACTCTGATTTAAACTCTGAAAAATCTTCCGCTGCTAGTGTTAACAAACTTAAAAAGAACAAAGGATCCAAGCAAGTCTGGGTCCTTAAAACTAATCATTAGTTGTGCATGTGATTGCAGGGCAACAGGAAAAATATCCTAGTTCTGGACAGTGGATGCTCAGGACATATGACAGGAAATAAAGCCCTGCTATCAGACTTTGTGGAGAAGGCTGGCCCAACTGTTTCTAATGGAGATGGCAACATAGGGAAAACTTTGGGATATGGCAATATCAATCTTGGAAATGTCATCATTCAATCTGTAGCTCTGGTCTCAGGACTTAAGCACAATCTGCTGAGCATAAGTCAAATCTGTGACAGAGGATATCATGTTGATTTCCTGGAAGAACACTGTGAGATCATTAGTAAAAGCACTGGAAAAGTTGTTCTGAAAGGATATAGACATGGGAACATCTATGAAGCCAAGCTCTCTTTAAACTCTGAAAGCTCTGCAATCTGTTTACTTGGCAGAGCCAGTATTGAAGAAAGCTGGAACTGGCACAAGAAATTATCTCACCTGAACTTCAACAATATAAATGAGCTAGTGAAGAAAGATCTTGTGAAAGGACTTCCAAAATCAGTTTTTACTCCAGATGGACTCTGTGACTCCTGTCAGAAAGCAAAACAGAGAAAGTCTTCATTCAAAAGTAAAACTGAGTCCTCAATTCTTGAGCCATATCATCTGCTTCATGTTGATCTCTTTGGACCAGTAAATATAATGTCCATTGCAAAGAAGAGATATACTCTGGTCATTGTTGATGAATTTACCAGATATACTTGGGTATATTTTCTACACAGCAAGGATGAGACATCATCTCTGTTAATTGAGCATGTCAGACAACTGGACAAAATTTCTAAAGATGCAGTAAAGATCATCAGAAGTGATAATGGCACTGAGTTCAAGAATTTTAAGATGGAAGAGTTCTGTAAAGCAAATGGAATCAAACAGGAATTTTCAGCACCTGGAACACCTCAGCAAAATGGTGTTGTAGAAAGAAAGAACAGAACTTTGATTGAAGCTGCTAGAACCATGTTGGAGGAAGCAAAGTAACCAACTTACTTCTGGGCTGAAGCTGTGCAAACTGCTTGTTTTACACAGAATGCAACTCTGATAAATAAGCATGGGAAAACTCCATTTGAATTGGTCAAAGGCAGAAAACCAAATCTCAAATACTTCCACATATTTGGGTGTAAATGTTTTGTTCTGAAAAATCATCCTGAACAGTTGACCAAATTTGATCTAAAAGCTGATGAAGGAATCTTTGTTGGTTATCCTCTATCAACAAAAGCCTTCAGAGTTTACAATCTGAGAACAAGGGTAATCATGGAATCCATTCATGTGTCCTTTGATGATAAGAAAATAACTGGAATGGAAGATTTTGCTGATCATGAGCAACTGAGATTTGAAGATGAAGATGCATTCTCTGATTCCATAAACTCTGACTCTGAGATCATATCAGAGTATGTCACTCCAACTCACCAATCTCAAGCACATGTTGAGGGGGAGCACTTTCAGAATGAAAATCTGGATGAAAATGTTGCAGACTCGGCAGAAAACTCAAACTCTGATTCTGACTCCTCAAACTCTGATCATTCTACATCAGAGAATCATGAGAACACATCTTCAGGGGGAGCATCAGAAATTCAGAATGCTCATGGAGGTAGCATGAATAATGGGGGAGAGGCATCAGAGAATCAAAATGATACTGGCATGGATTATGGGGGAGGATCTAGTTCCAGAAGTCAACTGCCACATGAAAGGAAATGGACAAAGTCTCACACACCAGATCTGATAATTGGAGACCCAGATGCTGGAGTACAAACCAGAACTGCAACAGCAAATGAATGCTTATTTCACTCATTCTTATCTCAGACAGAACCAAAGAAAGTGGAAGAAGCCTTAAAGGATGCAGACTGGGTAACAGCAATGCAGGAGGAGTTAAATGAATTTGAGAGAAACAAAGTCTGGACACTAGTACCAAGACCAAAGAACAGATCAATAGTTGGTACCAAATGGGTGTTCAGAAACAAAACAGACAGTGATGGTGTAATCACAAGAAATAAAGCCAGACTGGTAGCTAAGGGATATTCTCAGCAAGAAGGAATTGACTATGATGAGACATTTGCCCCAGTTGCCAGATTGGAAGCAATCAGAATTTTCTTGGCTTATGCAGCACACAAGAAATTCAAAGTGTTTCAGATGGATGTAAAGAGTGCTTTTCTAAATGGGGAGCTGGAGGAAGAAGTATATGTTGAACAACCTCCAGGATTTGTGGACACAAAATTTCCAGATCATGTCTACAGACTGGATAAAGCACTGTATGGACTAAAGCAAGCACCAAGAGCATGGTATGAAACTCTGGCTCAATTTCTTTTGGACAGTGGTTTCAACAGAGGTACAATTGACAAAACTTTATTCTATCTCAACCATGGTAATGATCTGCTTTTAGTTCAAGTTTATGTAGATGATATCATTTTTGGATCTACTAATCCTAAACTCTGTAAGAGATTCTCAAAGCTTATGCAGTCCAGATATCAGATGAGCATGATGGGAGAGATGAGCTATTTTCTGGGACTTCAAGTCAAACAGACTGATGAGGGTATTTTCATTAATCAGTCTAAATATACTAGAAACTTGCTAAAGAAATTTGGCATGCAGGATAGCTCAGCTGCTTACACTCCAATGGCAACAGCCACTAAGTTAGATAAAGATACTGGATCACCAGTAGAAATTACTAACTATAGAGGTATGATAGGCTCACTACTATATCTGACTGCTAGTAGACCTGATATCATGTTTGCTACCTGTCTCTGTGCAAGATTTCAAGCAGATCCAAGAGAACCACATCTTGTAGCAGTCAAAAGGATTTTCAAATATCTCAAGGGAACAGTTGAGATGGGACTCTGGTATCCTAGAGAATCAGACTTTATACTGATTGGTTACTCTGATGCAGATTTTGCAGGGTGCAAAATAGACAGGAAAAGCACAAGTGGAAGCTGTCAATTTCTTGGAGGAAGACTGGTTTCCTGGTTCAGTAAGAAACAAAAATCAATCTCCACATCTACTGCAGAGGCAGAGTATATTGCTGCAGGAAGCTGCTGTGCTCAGATTTTATGGATGAAGAATCAACTACTGGACTATGGGTTAACTCTGACTCAAATTCCTATTTACTGTGATAACCAAAGTGCTATTGCCATGACAGGAAATCCAGTACAACATTCCATGACCAAGCATATCAGCATAAGATATCATTTTATCAGAGAGCATGTGATGGAAGGGACAGTAGAACTTCACTTTGTTCCAACAGATCAGCAGTTGGCAGATATCTTCACCAAACCTTTGGCTGAAGCAACATTTACAAGACTTGTAAACGAATTAGGGATGATCTCTGGTCCTCTCTAAACTCTGATACATTGCATAATATTATATCTGTTAGTAATTGTTGCAATAAACTTGATCTACAACTGCATCTGTTATTCTCTGATCTAAACTCTGATGATTATGCACTGATATGACAAACTCTGATATTTAAACTCTGACCCGACAAACTCTGATGGCATGAATTTTCACTGATAAGAGATATCCCTGTGTATAATGTGTTGCTAATACTTGAATTAGATCATGAAAAACTCTGGAGTCTGATCTTTGGGACATTACATATGTGGAATTCTTTGCTACACAAATCATGATTTAAACTTGTTACTTAGACTGACTTACTTCTTAAATATTAGATAAGTATTCAGTGCAGAACTTGCTCTACTCCCCTTATAAGCTAAGAGTAGTTAGGTCTCAAATATGGATCACATATTTATTTTCTCTCAGAAAAGAAAAGAAAAGAAAAGAAAGAAAAATCATTTCGGGTACTCCTTTGAGATCTTAGAAATTCTGTGAAAGGAAAGATCCATGTGCACTGCTGGTATTAAGCAAAATGCACCAGAAAATTATATTTTTTTCTTGGTGACCTTTCACATTCTCTGATTACTGGAGAAATACACTGAAACAAAAATCTGATGGAGGTTATGACTCACTTACCCTGAGAAGTTTCCTTTCAAAAGATACTTATCTTACAAACGAGAGAAACCTTATACTCTGATCCAAAATGTGAGAAATCGGCTTATGAGATGGTTAAAGCATCTTCTGTACATCTGATTCTTTCTAATTTTATTCAAGAAATTTGTCAATCTCTGTTGCAACAAGAATTATCATGACAACACACACACCTCTCACTCCACATCTGTGATTAACAAAAATTTATGACATTGAGTAATTTTTGGTTAAATTCAAATAATTGTTTGCAAACTCTAAGGAAAACTGGTTGTCAGATTTTCATTATTTATCTCTAATCAGTGCAAAATTTTATGACTAATCGCTGTTTTGTCTCATAATCTGCCATTTATTTAAACTCTGGTCAATGGTCAAACTTTTGATTCAGGTCGGAGTTTAAATTAAATGAATTTTGGTCAGGTGCATAATAGATTTAATTGTCAAACGGTACAAAATCCATTTGAATTCCTGAGTGGAGAAAAACACGGTAAATAATTGTGTTTTCTCGGAAATTGTTGCACTGTAATTCAGTTTCACACTCCACTACACGCCTGTCATGATTACACCTCCACTATCTCATATTCTGACCGTTATGCATCTGCCACGTGCCCCATTAACACCGAGAGTCAGTACATCGTGTTTACACACATATATATCATTTTTGAAACTTTATTTTCACTTTTTACACACGATATTTTACTGTCTCTCTCTCTCAAACTCTCTTCTCATTTTCTCACCAGCATTTCGTCAAACACCTTATCAGCATTATCTTAAACTCTCATTTTTCTTTCAGAAATCATGTCGACAACAGCTTTTGAGTTCGATGGAGCGAAGTTTGTCACCAACAACTACGCTGCCATACTAGATAACGATGAAGCTCCCAAAGAGTTTCATCTTATTCAGGACTTCCTGGCTCACAGTGAGCTAATGTATGCTCTGACTCAGCCGGAGTCCATCTCTCCTTCTCAGGTTCTCACCTTCTGGAGGACAGCAAATTACGATGATGGAGGTGAAAATGGTTCTCCATCTCTGACCTGCGATTATGAGGGTCAAGAGTATGTTGTTTCACCAGCGACTATCAGGAAGGCTCTTCATCTTCCTGAAGAGAAGAAGTTTGATTCCTCAGTCCCTACTCAAACTCTGAGGGACATGATGATTTTTCTTGGGTACACAGCAAGTACTGACAAGATGGGAGAACTTAAGCGTCCACATCTTTGCAAGGAGTGGAGCTTCTTTTATGATTGCATCACCAGGGCTTTCGGCAACAAATGTAGCAACTTTGATGCCATCCCTATCTTCAGTCAACAGATTGGGTATTCTCTGATTCATAATCTCAAATTTGATATTGCTACATCTATCTTGAGATTCATTGGTGATAGGAGACAAGAGAATATGAATATAGTTTATTATGCTAGATTCTGTCAGCTCATATTCTCTTATTGCTTTCCTGATGTGCCCATTCCTGAAACTGGTAATGAATTACCCTTTAATATCACCAAACGTGCTTTTACTGATCTTATTAAGAAGGATAGCAAGAAACCACATGTCCCGGTATTTGCCATTCCTGTGACGGTACAGGATAAGTTAAGAGTAGCTTTACCTGATAAGTATACAGCTTTATTCTCTGATGAGAATATACCACAGCCTTCACCTTCTACTGTTGATCCAGAACAAGTCCCAACCTCTGGTCCTTCTCAAAAGGGGCCAGTTGTAAAATCTACTCACACATTACCCTCTGGTTCTTCCCAAAAAGGGCCAGTTGAAAAATCTTCACCCAAGAGGATTCTCAGGTCCAACCAAACCCTCCCCTCCTCCCAGAAAAAGAAGATTTCTGCAGAAAATATCAGATTCTGACTCTGATGAAGCACCTCCACCTCCTCCACCAGCAAAGAAACAGAGAAAGAAAATCAAGCCAACCACAATTACTGATCTGACTGTTGAGCCACTTCAGTCAGAAGATCCAACACAGGCTTTGATTTCATTCTCTGATCAACCCTCTGGTGCAGAGCCTGTTATGATTGAACCCATCACTGCAATTCCACTTGACACAATAGCAGCTGACACACAAATGTCAGAATCATTCTCTGAGCACAATGATCAACCAACAATGACAAAATCTGATGAAGGGTTGAAGTTGAATCAGGAATCTCTGATTCAACATGAACATATCATTGCAGCTGATACTCTTGTGTCAGAAATAGCTTCTGATGTCCCCAATCAATCAGAAGATCCACAGATTGAGATGGTTTTGCAAATGATTCAGGATTCTCTGCTTCAACCTGAAGTTATTGTTGCAGCTCCTGCTCAGGAGATTACTGAAGCTGCAAACTCTGATGCAGCTACTGAAGCTCTGGAATCTCATACTCTGAGCATCTTTGCTGATGATATTGATGATGATGGTGCAACAGAGGTCACATCCACTCCCATCCAGACACCTGGTCTTCACCTCTCAATCTCTGAGCTAGTCAGAGACAATACAACTGAAAGGGCTGATTCTCCAATTAAAGTACTATCACCTGTCAGAGAATCTTCTCCTATCAGAGCTCCCACAGGTCCAAGCTCTCCACTTCCATTCTCTGTGCCTGGCAGAAGAAAAGTCTGCAATTTAACTTATTATCAAAGGATGTGCAGAGCTACACCTCCTTCTATTGAGGACAGACTCACTTCCATTGAGGCCACTCAAATGTCTATGCAGCATACTCTGACTGATTTGAGCTCCTCTGTAGCTTAGCTGGTTCAAGCTCTTACCTCTGATAATGTCAAAAAGGGGGAGAAAGTGCTTAAAGACAAATGCAAAAATGACCAGTTATTAATAAACAAAAAGTCAGATGATGATGATGATGATGATGAAGAGGAAAAGAAGGAAGCTGCTAAGGAAGCTGTTAATGAAGACAAATCCATTAAGCAGTTGGTACAGGTCAGGAGCAATAAGGATGCAATCTCTGAAAGACCCAGAGAATCAAAACAGAAGCACAAGTCTATGGAACTGACTGTACGGAGCAATAAGGATGCAATCTCTGAAAGACCCAGAGAATCAAAACAGAAGCACAAGTCTATGGAACTGACTGTTATGTCTCAAGCTCAGAGCATAAGTAAAGCAGTCAGAGATTCAGATGTCATATCCAAAGAAATAGCTCTTGTAAATTCTGAGGTTGAAAAACAGAAAGAAGTTCAAATTTCTGGAGCTGATAAGCTGATTGAAGCTGGAGACCCTGAGTCTCAGAAGTTCTGTCAAACTCTGAAGTTCAGAGGCAGAGAAACCACTCTTTTTTCTACAAATCTCCTTCCTTGCAAGCAATTGATGAAGCCATGGCAAGGAAAATATTTGAAAAGGAGAATCCAGGAGTTGATATAGAAGCTATCAGACTTGAGGAAGAAAGACTGGCTGCTGAGAAGAAGAAGATCAGCAAGACAAAGTCTGATGAGCAAAAACAGATTACTGATCCCTCACAAAAACAGAAGATTCCAAAGCAAAAGGGAATAGTAATCAGTGAGGTGAACTACACTGACATCAAACGACCAAGAACCAGGTCTCAAACTCAATCTGAGTCTGATGCAGTAGATAAAGGGAAGAAACCTGTTGATGGAGTTCCTTCAGTTCCTCCTGTGATAAAGAGATCAGTGATCAAGATAGCATCAGAGAATCCTTCTCAGAGGATGTTAAAGCTAAGCAGAAATGCAAATATAATTACTGATGTATCTGATCAAGTGGAAGAAAAGGAAGCTGGTTTAACCAGAAAAAGAAAAGATGATAGCAAGCCAATCTCTGATATGACTTTAACCACTGACAATGCTCAAGTTAAAGTTTCAGCAACAGAAGAGAAAGTTGAAGACACTAAAGCCTCTTGGTTGAAATTAAACTCTGAAAAGACTCAAGATCAGAAGAAGAAGAGTCTCTATGGAAGCCTTAGTACAAATCTATACAAGGAGAGCCCAATGCTCACCAGAGTAAGAACTCATGGAACCAGAGGAAAGGAACCTTATGACTCAACTGGTCTAGGTCACAGAAAAGAGAAAATTCAAACAGGCCCAGCAACTACTTTCAGAGATCCTTATCCACTGACTGAGAAGTTGGGAGAAGCTGTTACACAGAAAGATCTGGACAAAGTTGAGTCAGTACAAATTCTAATGGATACTCATGATGGGCCGGAAGATAAAGAGAAAATTGCTATATTTCTGGAGTCTGGCAGAGTTTATAGAATCTCAGAAGCTGATTTATTACTGAAATCTCTGAGAGAGCTGGAACATTTTCACTACATGTTGGAGATCAAGAATGAAGCTACTCAGAGATGGTCTGATCTGATGAAGAGGACAATCAGTGAAAAGAGAAGATTTTATGGAGTAAAGTCTGATGAGGAATACATTCCACAAATAGCTCAAGATGATGGTACTGAAATTGGTATGGAAAAGAATAGCTCTGTGATGGAGACTATTGCAAATACCAGAATCTTGGGTTATAACAATGAAGCAGACAGGCCAAGAGTAATACAGCTTGGAGAGGCTATGCAGAGAAGCAAGGTAAATGCCTTGAGAGCAGCTATCTATCAAACTGGGGAAGATACTGAGGAGCTCAGAAATGTTAAAGCCCAGATGATACAGACCTTGAAGCAGAAAGAAGAGAATCTGATAAATCAGTTTGTCAGAGAAAGCTATGGATATAGGTTGATTTGATAGGTGGTTCTGTTTGTTCTGTAAGTA
Source organism: Daucus carota subsp. sativus (assembly GCF_001625215.2). Classification (NCBI taxonomy): domain Eukaryota; kingdom Viridiplantae; phylum Streptophyta; class Magnoliopsida; order Apiales; family Apiaceae; genus Daucus; species Daucus carota. The sequence goes on along the minus strand of NC_030385.2, from coordinate 27,840,295 downwards.
GTAATTAATTTTGCAAATTAATTATTTCATGCATTTGTCCTTGATTATTTTTGACATCATCAGTAAATATATAGAACTTGTTCATTCTGTCTAATGTACAAGTTGGGGGAGATTGTTACATATTTGATGATGTCACTGGTATCTTACTTGTTCTTGTGCAGAAGCAAATGTCAGAGTTTATCTGGAAATCAGAGTTTGACGACTGCCAGCTGGATCAGAGTTTAACGAAGATCAGAGTTTGCAGGCGGCTGATTTCTAGGAGAAGATCTGGATAAACAAGGAAGGAGAATATCAAGGAGATTATGCTAATCAGAACAGGAAAAGGATAGCTACTGATTAGATTATTTTAGGAAGCAGATAATTGTAAATCAATCAGTAGATATCGTGAAACTGTGTATATAATCACAGCTTAGGGTTTACTCTAGATGAGTTATCAATTGAATATCATTCGTGTAACCTAGCAGCTCTTAGTGATAAAATATAAATCATTAAGAGATTATTTGTAACCAACTGTGATTTGTGAATAAGAGTTTAGTTGAATTATTCTCTTACACTGGTGTTCTGTTATTGATTGTGTTCACTATATCAATCTATATAGTGAGTTAATTCGGCCTAACAGATATCTTGACTGTGTTTTGTGGATTACTCAACAACACTTCTTGGCCAAAATCTCTAACCCTCGAGTAGTGTTCTTTCAAACTTTCTGCAACTCCCTCAAGTGCCATTTTCCTAAGTCTAAGAATCTTTATCCTGGGGACTTCAATTTCTATCTCCTTCTTTATTGTCTCAGCAAGCTCCTTACAAATCCACTGGGGGTTCTTCCTAATCCTCTCCCCGAAAACATCACACAAGTACTTCACAAAGGCCATCTTGTTTCTATATGGCTTGGTACATAAATGACTGTGAACTAAGGTCTTTATAGTACAAGAATCACTGTTTTTGTCCTTACTACACCAAATGTAGAAAGGACAACCAGCCTCATAAGCAACCTGACCTCTTCTGCTATCATTCGTCACAAATTGAATACCCCTTCGGTCAATTAAACCATATCTTCTAACTGTCTCTCTGAACTCAGCCATATTTACAAATTTCTGACCAACTTCCCAACTTGGAAGCTCGACAGACCTATCCTTCTTCCTCCCAACACTTTTTTTTTGGGATTTGGTGGACCTACATACCCTATTTTTGCATTTTCATCTTCACTAGAAGAAGATAAAGACCTTAGATTCTCATTTTCAGAGTCATATTCAGATTCTTCACCTACATTTTCATTTGGTATGTTCATAGAATCTACCAACCCCTGTTTAAATTTTTTACAATTCTCCCTAATAGCATTCATCTCATTATCACTGCCGTATTCATCAGGCACAAAGCTCTCATCCTCAGATTCCTCTGTCTCATTACTCCCTTTATACTCTAGATCACTCTCATCAGTATCATCACTAAATTCATCATTCCCCCCCCCCATATTTGCCTCCACTGGATCCCCACCCTCTTTTGGACAATCGATTTCTTCATCAAGATCAAGATCAAAATGATCTACATATAACTCTATTCGACCGTAGGGCATACATATTTTAATCAAACCCCTAACCGAATTATCATCATAAATCACTCGCATACCCTTTTCAAAACTATATCCATTACACTTAAAATTCACAAGGGATGAAGACACATCATACGCATATTTTTCAGCAAACTCCTCAAGATCACGAAATGAAAACAGATCAACATCAAAATCTTTAATAATCTCAGTTTTCCCTCCAACATATTTAACATTAGGAGGCTTTGTAAAATCACCGTGGTGGTGTAGGTATAGAGTAGTGGTAGTAGACATGCTGTAAACGAATAGAACAAACATGTAAACATATAACACATAGCAGACCACTGACGCAATTAAAGGCAAAAAAACTAGGGTTTATACATGTAAGAAAGGGGTATATACCTTGAAATGGAGAGATGTTCGCGTTCAGTTCGTTGTGTATGCTTGAAATCCTCGACCAGAGCCAAATCGATTGCTTGCTTCGATTAGGGTTTTATCCTCAAATCGCTCTTGCCAGCCTAGATTCGCCCCCAATTGCAGTTGTAGCCGCACTTATGTTTCTATAACTCTTATTACATTATTTCTATTAGTTTTATTACACTAATTTATTTGGGACGGGCTGAGTTGGAGTCCACGTAGATGCCACGTTTTTACATTTGAAACAAACGTTAGATTTCAAACGGTTTTCGTCAAGTCAGCGGGTCAAACTAACGTCTCTGTGATAATGTGTTACTACAGTGGTGCATGTGAGTCCCCGTTTAGTCGAGTCACTAAAGTGAGATATGGCCTCCACTTTAGTGACCAATTTGAGATTTAACCCCATCTAAAAATTCATACTTCTGACATGCTTCCTTGAAAGATTTGCATACCACACCATCAACATATTTTAGCTCGTCAAATGACTTTGGACCACGGACTTTTGTCAGTAAAAGACGTAAGTACCAGATCTCACCAGAGCTGTGATGAGTATATAAAAGCCTTCCAATTTGGTTACCTTTCTTTCGGACTGTCCAAATATGATCTGCTTCATTCCATACATAGTATCTTGAGATTTCATCATAGGTGTACTTCCGGGCATTTGGATCATCAATGTTTAGTTGAAAAAAGGCTTCCAGTTGACTGCGTTTATACCTCTCCCTTTGAACAACCTTGTGCAGCTCCTCATTCTCTCGAAAAGTACAATTCATTTACCAGGAAGATGAAATGATAAACGTAGAACTGATATGGAGCGATAGTGTACATCAAATCCAAAAATCTGATACGCTACTTCTGCACCACATATGCAGCGACCGTCAAAATAAGCCTGGATTTCATCTTTTGGAACATTGTCGTTTTGAACACCTGAGCTCTTCTGGTTTGTAATTTCCACTGTTGCACGATCATGTCCCTTTAGGCAGTACTTGAACAAATACTTAAGGCTGCGTGCAGGACAACAAATCTCCACGTTCATGTGACATTGGTATTTAACCAACAAATCTCGATTATAAGGAACAACGTACTGGTTGTCAAGCAATGATTTCCCTTTCTTAACTGTAATTCAAGTATTTCGACGTTTGTAAACCGGAAAACCAGATTGATCAAAAATTGTTTGAGAAGAGTACCTGCATCACACAAAAATACATATATCATTATATTATAAACTGAAACCATGAGATATAAGTAGTTTCAACAGTACTTGTGAATGTGATAAATTTGATATAAATTGTGCTGACTGGGAAATACATAAGAATAAAATTTCTTACTGTTTGGGAAAATATTTTGTGCACTTCATGTTCTTCATGCATGGTGACTTTGTATTTTCCAGAACACAAGGTCCATGGATCATATGTCGAGCAACTGCATTATAACCAACACAAACTACTTCAGGATCAGGGATTTCAGCGGAAACAAAGTCATCGATGTTGGCATTCAATTTTTTCTTCGAATCTCCATCAAGCCAAATAAGCATGTGGACATGAGGCAAGCCTCGCTTCTGAAACTCAACCACATACATTACTGACAAATAGAAAATGGAAACAGTTATCATGTAGAACATGCAAGTTAAGAATTTAAATAACAAAATCAGATTGAAGAGTACTTACTTCCAATACATACTCCAAAATATCCCTTCTTCTTTATATCATCAACAATTTGATCCAGCTTAAGTTTGAACACGCGAGCTATTATATCAGGAGAGGAGAGTCAACAGAGGAACAACCAGGCATATTTTTCATCATCTCTGAAATCTCATCCCACATTGGATTAGTGGTCATGGTCAAAAATATATCCGGGTGCCCAATATAACGACATACAGCAAGAGCGTCTTGAAAGCTCTACTGCATGTAACGTTTTGAGCCAACGAAACCAGCATGTAGTATAAAACCTTTACCAACATTAGTAGTTGAGCTTTCACCCTAACGAAGACTATTTTTTATATTGCAGTAGAGATCATTGCGTAGTGTTGTCTGGTGTGTACGAAACCACCATAACCGAGCTTGCTCAATGGCTGAAAAAGATTTCACAACATACTGTTGAAACAATCTACCACCGAACCTTGCAGTGCTACCTAATAGAAGAAATCAAATTGTGTAAGGTAGGAAATCAGATCAGAAAAACAGAAAAAGCAAAATAAGGAGAAAATCATGATTCATGGTAGTTACGTAATACCTTCATTGTGCCGAACTTGTATCTTATAAGAGTAAAGCTCTTTCATTGTTATTCTTTTGCGTTTCTTCCCAGCGTTGTTTTTGTTCCTTTCATATGGGATATCATCATGGTACCCATCCTCACCACTAGGAAACAACAGTGGGTACTGCAGTGACATTAGTTTAGGATGAATATCCGATATACGTTCCAGCCCTTTTTGAAAGCTCTCAATAATTATATCCCTTTCACCACATGTGTCCTCTAAGTCACCAACCATTATGGCACCAACTTCATTCGATGGTCCAATGAAATTTTCACGTCCAGTGACGGCACGACATACTTTCATTACTATTTTAAGATCTTGAATAGGATTATCTTTGAAGCGATCACGCGCCATTCTGAAAAATGGGACCAGCTCATTTGTTGACTCTAGCATTTCCATCAATCCCCTGACGATATCTTGGTATATTTTGTCACCATTATCCGTGTCAACCCACTTCATTCTATTTTCAAACTCGTGCTCTGTGTCGTATATGTATAGCTGACAAAACTTAGAATAAGAGAGCCAAATACATGGTGGTTTTGACCATTTAGGCGGTAGATGTATGGCGCACCTCCCTTGTTGATGGAGTTATCAACTCTACCACCCATAAACGTGAAAGCAAACATGGAATTATAACTGCGGATGTTTTTCTTGAAATGTCTTGCTTTTTTAGGATCATTATATAACTGCATGAGAAATGAATGAGTAAGAGGTGCTTTCGGGAGATTAATCTGGCCATTTGCACAACACAGTGTAAATTCAGGTTGGCCCTTCGTAACAGTTTTATTCACACGTTCTTCCTTCCACATTATGGCATTACATTTGACACATTTTGCAGTAGGAGGTCCCAAGCTACAATAACCTAAAACAATGATAAATTATCAGCTAGGCAGAATGAATGAACAATGGTTTTGTGTATTATTAACTTCTAATAATATGTTCTACCTTCTATAGTAGGAAGATCATTATTAGGAGCAACAATATCTTCCTCATCACTGTCGCTATTAGACAACAATTCTGTTGGAAGTCCAAACCAAAGAGGTAGTCAAACTCATGAGAATTAACTCTAATGCTTATTCTACTGCTTAATTAACAGTAAATTAAAGTTTACCACCATCATATAACATCTCATCATCCTCTACCAAATATTCAGGCATGCCTACATAAATTAAGCATGATTCTCAAAAAGGTTGCAAAGTAAGAATTAAGCCAATTAAAATACTAAAGCATGCAATGATTCTACCATTAAGAGCCTCAGATGGAAATTCTGATTCACCAATGGTTACAGTAGGATCTTCAAACAATTGTGATCTTGTATCATTAATAGCATCCTTCTGAATAACTCGATATTTCTTCCGACACTGAATTCCTGTCGTTTGAGTGGCTGTTTTGGTTTGGACTCTTTTGCCCTAATTTTTTCTTTTCGAAATTCCTGTTGTTTTTTTAAATGAAATTGTATAAACAATAGTAAATAACATATAAGAACAAAATTTGACTTATTAAGGTATGGGGTTGTTTACCTCCGTTCTCACAATTGTTTTTCAGAACAACTCTATTTGATATAGAAGAAAAAGCCTGTGAATTGAAAAGACCTGTTGCGAAATTCAAAAAAACATAAAACATTAAAATTTACAACCATTACAAAGATGATCATATACAAACAACAATCATATATATCCAAATAACCATTATAATTATACCATTATTCTGTCGTGGTTGATTAGATAAGTCACACAAAGAAGATCTTGAAGGTATGCATTCAGAGTTGGGGGTTGTAGAGATGCCAGAGCTTAAAGTATTGATAATTCCGCCTATCAACAGGTATAAGGTGAGCATAGCATGTGGCATAACAATGAGCAGTTAATATATATATATATATATATATATATATATATATATATATATATATATAGATATATATCGTGAAATCCATAATTCCAGTGTAACATGCAGATTGAGGGGTAGTAAATTTACAACCCAGACCACTTGTAGAACCTGAAAATTTATGTTTGGAACCTAAAATTAGTATGTCAAAAAACAATGGGCATCAAAAAGGAAAGGGCAATCTTAGTACCTTTGTCAGTAGTCATCTTAGTGCTATTAGGCTTGTTTTGCTTGTCAAGATCATTTGTCGGTCTAACATTTGACCCTTTGACATAGCAAAAATTTATATTCAATAATAACAATTGATTAAAAGCAGTACCATAAACAACTATAGAAACACAAACAAAACCAAAGTATACAAAATATTGCCAATATTCCATGATTGGTGATTAGATAAATCAAACAAACGAGATCTTGAAGTTATGCATTCAGATGCAGGGCTTGCAGAAATACCACCAATTACACTTGCAGGGCTCTCGCTATTGATAATCCCACCTGTGACTGGGATGCCTAGGAATTGTAAGCATTGTTTTAAGGATTTATATGGCATATCAATAAGTACAAAATCATATGAAAATGAAGCTGGTATGATTTCCTAGGCAAAACATTAGTTACTCTTGAGAAGGAATGAGTTCCAGTGTGACATACTGACTGAGGTGTATTAAAATTACAAACCAACCCTGTTGCATTAGGTGGAACAATTTTTGTGCAACCTAGAATGTAAAAGTCAATGAATAGAGAACACAAAATGTTTTAGAGCTCCAAATTATACAGTCATCAATAAATTAGCAAGTAACACACAAAATCTAAGTAACAGATTCACCAACAATACCAGTTCCATTAGGCCTGTTTTCTTTATCAAATTCATTACTCTTATCTGCAAAAAATAAAACAATGATAACTAATATACAAAAGTATGGGCGTATACATTGAAAGAATAATCAAAACTCAATCATACTGTTACCAGACACCGATTTGCTCTGCTCAGTCTGTGGATGTAGTGTCTTCTTTTGACTGCTTTCATCATGCACAACAGCTCTAGATCTAATAGACCTAACCCTAGAAACTAAAGTTTGATTTAAAGGGGGGAAAAAGTGAATCAGGCATGAGCAAACAACATTAGATCGAGGAAACATATATTATAAACATACCTTCTTCATTACGTAGAGATGGAAAACTATCAAGTTTAAGGTGATTATAAGAGAGATGGACCAACAAAACAATATAAAAATTAAATACAGTGAAAGATATGATGTACAAATACATTTAACAGATTAGCAAAAAACAAAAGATTAACAGAAAAACCTCTTTCATTCTTCAGATAGCTTGAGCCGATATATATTTTAATTAAAATATTATGCATAGGGTGGGAGAGTACTTAAGAAATGAAGATGTATGAGATATGAGATAAGAACAGGCAATTCATTTTTGAACATAAAATCAAGACAAAAGAGCAATTTAAATGTAGCCTCCAATTCAAAACAAACCTGCAATTCAAATTAAGGTTGCCAATTGTCATCGAAATGGAAACCAAGCTGAAGCCGATTTGGAGAAGAAGACGAAGTTGAATCTCGTGTGTTTCTGCTTTGAAGAAAAGGAGAGTGGGAACTGCCTAAATGGGGAGGACAACTGATGAAGAAATGTTTTCTTCCTATGCAAAACTACTAAACAAAGAAGTTAGGACACGTGAAGCAATTAATGTAAGTCAACACAGTACATGAAAATATATTGTTTGTTAGTGGTCTGGGAATAATGCACGAATAGCTTTCTGAATGACATTTTTAGTAATTATATATGAAGTTTTGGGGCATGGGGTGTAAAAAGAGCACACAAAAAGTTTCAGGATTTATTATTTAAAGAATTTGAACTAATTCGACAATCTTCCGAGACCGGATAAATTTAACAAACTGGGTTTACAGAAAAGAGAGGCGGTCAGATATGGGCTGGTTGTAAGTTTACAACGACGGTGTTCCAAACAAATATTGAAGGCATCATGCAAATTTTAGGAGAACTTGTAAAATTGCTTATATTTTTATTTTGAAAAAAAATGATGATCAAACTATATATATAATAATAATAATAATAATGTTGGTCGAAAGTAGTTAATATTTATGTTACAGAAATTACAACTGAAATTTGAAATAGCATATATTATATATATGATTGCAATTTGTACCCTATTTTTGCAACTTAGGTTTAAAAAAGCCCAATTTTATTGGTCCACAAACCTTACAATTAAATCATATTGGCATCCTAAATCATGTCGTACTAATCTACCAAGTTGGTTAAAATGACGTGAAATTTGCTGAATTTATAGGGTGTAGTGTTCCAAGTTGATTATATAATAAAAATGGATGTTATTAATATTTTAAATTATTAAAGGTACATATGATCTTTTAAACAAACGATTCAATACAAATAGGAGTCGGACTTCTTATTGAAAAAAATCTGAAGTCTATTTTGCCAAACAGACACTATATGTGTTTATATGTGTTTGGTGATTTTCTTAAAGTAGATTACATTGATTCAAATTTTTTAAAATTTTAGTGTTTTTCTTATCTAAATTATCAGATCCAGGTCCGAGGAGGGCATAGAAGATATTCGACCTTGACGAGGTATTATTCATCTTAAAAAAATTGTTCCATGATTAAAGAGTGAGTTGAAATCAACTGTTTTCATTTACTTTAAGTTTAACTTGCAACTATTAACTACAGTTTGATTTATAAAAGTTTAACTTATGATCGAATTACTTGTTTAATTATAAGATTACCGAAAATTTAAGTCTTGGTCTACATAATAATCTAGGATTAGTTATTATATAAAGTGCTTATTTTAAAAAATATAAACATTTTCAACAATAAATACTTTTGAGAAAGTAAGGAAACAAACCCCGTGTTAATTCTCAGTCCGACTAGTTAATGGTAATTGACAAAACTAGGGCAGATACAAATGTATCCCTGGATACAAATAGTCAAATAGTCAAGTGAAATGACAATTTCAAACCTTATCCAAATAAAATTCATATTAAGGTCAAAAAGAGGATGCTTGAATCATAAATAATCACAAAACAACGTGTAATCTTATTACTCCCTCTGGTCTTTATTATAAAGCATCAAGATTTTTTTCATAATTTTAGGTGTTTTGACCACCTACTTAAAATTATTTTTTTAAAAACTTTTTTTTTCTAAATTAAAATATATATCACATATTTTAATTTTCGAATCAGTGTCTAATGAATATAGTAATTTCGAATTGTATTTACTCTTTTTTTTAATATATCAATTTTAAATACCAAATAATAGATCTCTAACTGCATTAAAATGCCAACACCAAAATTTCCTGAGGTCAAAGAATTGGTGCTATCACCGTGCCAGCTGAAAATCCGGGAATGGCCATGTGTGCATACGTGGACGGGACCCGCAGTCCGCTTGGTCACTGCGTGGCCTGCGAACAGCCTATTTGCAGATTCTTCGACCAAAACGGATTCCCACCGCGATATATATCTTTGTCTCATTGTCTGCGACTCTGGCTCTCTAGTTGCTAAGTAATCGAACTCTTAAACATACCAGCCGTTTGGATTAGTTTAAAATATAGTAGCTCCGAGTTCTGTTAACTAAACAGGCACTAAGTAATAGTATAGTAGCTCCGACTTCTGTTAATCAAACAGGCACTAAGATTAAGGTACTTTTCAATGTTATTGCCAACATCAGCTTTTTCTTGAAGAATAGATGATAAACTAAAATTGTATTACTTTATCGGTGTTGTCTATAGTCAGTGGCGGAACCAGAGGGGATTAGAGAATGCTATAACCCCCTCTAACGTAAAAAAAAACAGTGTATATTTTTTTTCTAGCCCCCGCTGGATTTGTGATGTCAATATAATTTTATTAGTCCCGCTGAATTATAAATGTCATTGAGAGGGACACTCAGAGCAACTAAATCATGCAAACTGTATGATGTATGTTGAGTACTTTGTACATTATAAAAATAATATAAAATATAGTTAAGAGGGAAAGTCTGCTCCTCATTGTTGAGGAAGCAAATAGAGCACCTGAGTTTTTGAAGAGGTGCAGAGAGCTTGTTGGAGTTCATTTCATCTCCATATTCTTCAAATTTTGGCTAGAGAGCCCATACGAAGAAGCTTTTGGACATGCTCTCATAAGTCATACGCACACATTGGCACTACCCTAACTCGGTGGAGTTCTTTTGATGAAAGTTTTTTTTTTTTAATTTCAATGATCAAATTATCTATTTTTACAAACTTTTAATACTATTTTTTATTTATCTTTGCAAGCAAAATTTAAAACAACTAAATGTACTTTATGATAATATGTTTTCAATTATATAAATTTATATATTGATTATATAAATTTCAATCAATTTTAATTAATTGGAAAACTAGAAACCCAAACATCCCGCAATATATTAGAGAAAACTATCATAATTTTCAAAAAACAAAATTCACATAGGAAATATGTGAGCATGAGTGAGTGCAAACACATAGGAAATTGAGAAGAGTGAAACACTTGTGAGGTACATATTATAATATTTAGTATCGAAAACTCACATGTTGTTGAAAGAATTGACGGAAGCAACTACGGTTCATTCCATTTCACGGTGTGAACTTTTGGTTGATGATTCTCTTGAATCAAGTGTCTTCACAGACATTGAGGAGGACTTAGGCCTTTGCCATAATTAAGCCTTTGTCTAACCTCCCAGAGCAAACAACTCTGGATCCTTAACTGGATAAGCCACTTAGTGGTTGGCAACTTCTGGACCATGATTCAGATTTATCTGATGAGTCTGCAGGGACTGGGAATTACGAACTCCCATTGCACCACCGGTGACCCCCTACAAGGGCGGCTAAGGTGATTTTCTTGCAGGTACTCAGCATTTTGGAAGCTCAGTATTTGTGTGGAGGGATACACTTACAGAACTCGTGAGTGACACCCTTACCCAAAAACCGAGAGAAATTTGAGTGTTGAGTGATACACCTGCAGAACATTTTAGTGAGACACCCACTAATTACCAAATTTATACCTAAGGACAAAGTGGATGTTGTTACTGGAATGTCAGTTTTTATTCCTTACTTTTCCGTTTGGAACCTATTCTTTCAGCATAGGCACCAACCCAATCAAAGTAAACCCTTCTTCTGAACTCTTTCTTCGACCCCAGCTTTAGCGTTGTTTAGTTCTCTACGGGGATATTATCTTTTGGTACAGGATGTATTGGACACGTTCCTTGACCATATTTGATACCACATATCCTCGGAGGATTCCACAACTAAGGGGGAGAATATATTTAGGGGGAGAATATATGAAAGGGGGAAGAAAAAGTAAGTTAGCTTTCTTCTGCTGTCTACAACTAAGGGGGATTAAACTACTCTTTAGCTGTGTACTACTGAGGGGGAGATTCTTCTTTCAACTAAGGAGGAGGATTGATCTTTCATCTAAGGGGAGACAACTACTTATCACTAAGGGGAACCTGATCAAGGTAACGGGAGGAGAAGTATAAGGTGATACATCTATTCTTCAGTATGTGGTAGACATGAACTTATTCATTACCACTGAAGAATTCATTGAAGCTGCTGATTGTTCTTTGCATAATGGAATGTTTTGGATTCTCTTCAAGACATACTATGAGGATTATCTGGCAGGTAAGCAAGAACCAGAGAAATAAAGGTGATATGCACATTTGTTATTTCTATTCATGAAATCTGGAAATGTATTATATGATCCAGAAACTTTGTAGCATTATTTACTAGTCCAGGACTTTACTTTTTCTAGTGTTAGTTGAGTTATCCTCCAGAGGATTTGCTTGTTATGATTAACAAACAAATAGGGGGAGATTGTAAGTCTAAATGTAAAGACAACTCTATCTGTTACATAGGGATGATAACTCAACAATAGAACAGGACAAGTAAATAACACTACGCCTGCACCGGAATCGGAAGATACGAAGACAAAGGTTGAAGAAGCCATCTACAGTCTTGAAGGAATAAGTTCACTGGAAGAAGTTCATTAATATGTTCATGCCTCAGTGAAGAATAAAGATTGAAGTATTCAAGATTGTGGAAGCAATGAAGATGTTGTCCAAGTACTCGAAAGATTTCAGTGCAACCCCTGAAGCAAGATATTTCTATATATCTTGGTTGGTTATTTATAATCAACAAACTGAAGCATAAACTAACCCGGAACCGACTGATCAATGTTTGCTGACAAAGACGGTACAATGTTTAACTTCAGTGTTAGTCGCTTGTGAACCAGACCAGTGCACTAAGCGTCAGCACGTACGGAGCTTTGCAAAGTATTTATCGATCGAAGAATTGATCCAGTCATATCAAGTCATTTGTTCCAAAGCCAAGTCAAGTCAAATGCCAGCTATGCCAAAGCTTACTGCTCAAATGTCATATGTCAAAAGCTTCCACAGAAAGTCATATCAGGAAGTGACATTTTATATATGTGTGCACTTATATATTTGTATATGTACAAATATAATTATATATGTATATATGTATATTTAATTAAATATAATATATATAATATATATGTATATATGTTTTTTAAACATATGTATATGTATATTTATATGTATATATATTTAAATAAATATATATGTATATAGTATATATATATTTATATTTTACATAAACATTTATATATTTAAGTGTATATATATATATTATATTATGTGCATAAATATGTGTATATTTATATCTATAGATAATTATATATATATCCCTATATATATTTATATTTATATTTACATATAATTTTATGTATATTATATATATTTAAATGTATGAGAATATATTTAAATATATGTATATATATATTACTATATGTTTATATAAATATTATTTATATACATTTATATATATATATATCTTTATTTATACATATATTTATATAATATTATGAATATAATATAAATATATGGATGGAGCATACTCAAGTCAATCTCAGTCAAAGGAGTGATAACAAGGAAAGCTCTTACTATGTGAGGAACAACATTTGACCGAAGTCAACAGCTCTTCCTCACTTAGAAAATTCTCTAAGTACCATCACAAGTGAAGACATGCACTCTTGAGGAGCAAACTTTGACCAAAGTCAAAGTTCGTCCCCAAGTGATGAGAGAGAACAAGGAAGCTATGTGAGGAGCAACATTTGACCAAAAGTCAAATGCTCTCCCTCACTTAGAAAATTTTCTAAGTACATCACAATGGAGTATCCACACTCTTGAGGAGCAAACTTTGACCAAGTCAAAGTTCGTCCCCAAGAGAAGAGAGAGAACAAGGGAGCATCTTCACTATGGAGCTTGAATTGGACTTAGAATATTTTCTAAGTCACATACATACAACACCATGGAGCACAACTTCACTTGGAGAGCAAACTTTGACCAAGTCAAAGTTTGCGACTCCAAGTGGTGCATCTTGCTCTAAGGAGAAATTATTCTAAGTCACCCATACAGGGCATCTGTTAGTGCAACTCTGCCAAGCGCAAGCTTTGACCTGGAAGTCAAAGCGCAAGTTTAAATGACAAGAATTGTTCTAAGTCCCTACAACGGAGCATTGAGGCGCAAACTCAACTGGGAAGGCAACTTGGAGCGCAACCTTTGACCAAGTCAAAGGTTGCGACTCTAAGTCATCTCCCTGTATGGCACTAGTTCAAGAAACTACATTTTGTCTAAGTAGAAGACACACTGTGGACACTGGACGGCGCAAGGTTTGACCAAACACTGGGCGCAAGGTTTGACTTTGTCAACTGGCGCAACTTTCATGTTTGGAGTTAGATTTATTTTGGACAATCTAATCCGTCCAGGACGAACTCAAGTCGTCCAGGACGAACTCGTTAACCATGGTTAGTTTATGAAAGCCTATAAATATGTGATTGTGGTTCTCACAATAAATATCATCCTTCGGGATGGATGGCCAAGTGCTTTGCACAAACTCTCTCAAATATACACACACCCTAGCCTAGTTTTGTACCGTAAATATTTGTAGTGGATAGGGCTTGTAATATTTAGAGGAGTGGTCATTGTAGCCAACCTTCGGGTTTGGATTTGTAGCACCCTTCGAGGTATTTATCAATATACAGATATACCTTGGAAAATATTGTGTGTTGGTTTAATATTTTCATATCCTCAGAAACCGACCCGATAAATATCCGGAACACAAAACCCATTACAGGACTGCAATTTGTTTATCCGCAAGATTCGAAAGAATTTTAAATTGTAGTGAGTATCGTATTCAACCCCCCCTTCTACGATACTTTGGACCTAACAATTGGTATCAGAGCGAGGCTGATTGATATACAAATCAGGATCCTTATCGTACGTAAAATCAAGAACCTAGCTTTTGATATTTGATTAGGGGAAATGTTCTTCCGGTTTGTTTTGCTGAATTTGTCCGTAGGCCTAAGTAAGGATTATCTGTCGGATACTGAACTTTGGACCGGGACTTATAAATTTATACTTTAAATTTTAATAAGTTTATTTTATAAATTTGATTTAATTTATTTTAAACTTATTAATTGAGTTTATTATGAATTAATTAAATTTATCTTATAAACTTAATTAAATTTACTTTATAAACTTTACTAAATTTATTTAATAAATTTGCTTAAATTTATTTCAGACTTGTAAAGTTTACTCTTAGACTTTATTAAGTTTATCATAAATTTTATAAATTTATTATTTAAATTTTTTTAGTTTATGATTTAAATTTAAGTTAAATATAAAATATAAATTTAAGAGGATTTTATTGATTATGGATATAAGTTCAAGTTCAAGGGTTCAATTTGATTTGTTCTGGAAGTAGTAATTTAATTGGAGACGAGACACTTGAATATTTTCAAAAATTAAATTTATCTAATAAATTTTAATATATTTACTAAATGAATTTGAAATAAATTTGTTCTAAACTTATTCAGTTTATTATGAATTTATTTGAATTTATTTTTTAAATATAATTAAATTTACTTTATAGATTTAACTAAGTTTATTTTATACTTTATTTTCTTTCATATTTTAAAACTTATTTTTAAATTTATTTTCTTTATAATTTAAACTTAGTTTAAATAATCAAGTGTCCCGTAACCTTTTTAATAATTCTACTCTAAGACAAATCAGATTGACATTTAGTTGAGACAGATCAGGCTGACAGATTACAAGACAAACACCGGGCTTTCAAATACCAGATTCTCAGAACCGGTAATGGAAGTACATTGATGACCCAATCCAATTGATTTCTCAAAGGATTATTAGAAGCAGTTTTCTATATTCGACAAAGCTCATTGTGATTCGAAGAAGATTCTATTAAGGACTAATTTGGTACTACTAAAAGTGGATTTTGAAGAAGGTACTTCAGGCCTTGATCTGAGTAATTACTCCGACTTGATTATCAGATCACCAGATCAGGATGGGAATTTGCTACATCTACAATGAAGCATCTTTCCAGGGCTCGGAATGTCAACTTTGAATGGCACCACTAGTAGTAGGAAAAGAGAAGTTTTTGCAGAAGAATCTTCAAGGGATTTCAATCTAACTCAGTGATTCAGGGATATACAATTACACAGTGAATTGTATCAATGCTAAATCCATCCAGAATCAACTGAATCAAAGACAGAGAACTGTGGAGGTTTATGGATATAATTATCGAGTTACTACCGCACCAAATCAGTTTCGTGCATTTATGTCAGAACCTTAGGATTGAACAGAAGAGTTTGTAACTGCTGAATTTGAAGAAGCTCACGTCGACGAAAGTTAACATTTTTGAAGAATGTGAGTACAGAACTTCAAGGATTAGCATAACACTGTCTGAGAGGTTTAGTCATGTCAGATTCAGATAGAATCCATTGGTTTTAAGTGGAGACTCTTCAGGGTTCAATTCAACAAGCTGTTTGCAAACTGAGTTGGTCAGCGCACACAATATTTTTGGTATCTTTAGCAAAAGAAGGGTTGCCATATATATTGAAGCCTCGACAAACAAGGATGATAAGGTTTGTATGGAATCTAAGTGGATGCTTAGAGCATCATAACAAGTTCTTATGCTACATAAGGAAAGGTGTGAGATGGATCAGTTGCTGATGAGAAGGATGATTATGGTTATCTGGCTATCCTAGCATTCTCTGAAGATGACTCAACTCGCACTTCTCAGGTATGAATTCTTTCTAACTATGCAATACATACTTCTTTATATTCAAAACATGTTATAATTAAATCTCTGAGTAGAATTGTTTAACACACAAGCACAAGCATGATAGCATCACAATAGATAATGTTGAACTAGTATGCTAGATGACTATTCTGGTAACTAGGATTGATGATAATATTGTGCATGTGTCTTTAGCAGATTCTTAACATGTGTATGAATATTTAGGATCTGATTATTTGCAATGGTGAGATTAGAAGCTTTTCTTTGGAAAACAACTCTTAGTTTTAGGGGTTATGATCCTAGCATGTATAACTTTGTTAAAACATTTACTTTCAGATTCCCTAGTACAATTATATTTGCTTATCTAATCTGAATTGTTTGTTAAGGATTTTATTTTGTTCTATGATGGAATGTCTACCTTATGTCAGTAGAACTTTTAGAACTTCATGTTAGATCTAAAACTGATTTTAGGTAATAGAGATAGTATAATGCCGTATAACAACAGATTGGGATTAATCCTTACGCTCTTAGAAGATTATTGAATATCTGTAATTCTACTTGCTACCTGTTACACTTGTGTTAATTGGTTTAAGTAGAGAGTACTGAATCTTCTGAGTTGCATAACTGCCTACCTTGCTCTTGTCTTATCTTTGATTATTTGTCATGTGTATTCAACATCATGTCTGCTTATTTTCTTGTCATGAATGCATGTCCGTGTACTTGCATTGATTTTAGAAAAGCATGTTTGAGAATCACATTAGGGCAATGTGTAAATAAGAATTAGCATGTTAAGGTTGATTCTGTTGTTACCACTGTTAAAGAAAAATCTCTAATCCATCCGGACCCAGTTATGATTGGGGACCATAGAACACTTTCCATTTGTGATTGCAGGTTACATATGTTCCATATGATTTTTGGTGCACTCTGTTTGCTGAGTAGCTGAAATCATATATTTACCAAAAGTACCCTGTCAGCAAATGTGATCGTGTGAGCAGTTCCGTCAATAATCTTTGAAAGATGACAACAAAGATTCTCTTGCGGGACATGCCTGTTTTCCTGGAATGTCATCATGGAAGCATATCCTTCTTGGAAGAGTCAAAGCACACAAATTCCTAGTATCAGACTGTTCTCTAACAAATGACAGTATATCAGTTCATGGAATAGTGTTTTATCTCAAATCAGGAAGGATGTGAATTTTGCTCGTAGCTGATATGGAACTTCAACTGAAGATGGAGTGAGCTGTTTTGATAGTGAAGCCTCATCAGATGAGTATTAGCTATGGCACTTGAAGCTCTCGCACTTGTATGTCAAAACAAGGAGCTCTTTCGATTCGTAAGAAGAGAATTGGTGAGAGGACTACCTCATCTGGAATTCAATATGGATGAAGCTCATGAGGTATGTCAATAGGGAAGTCGAAGGAGCATCGCACAGAAGCAAAGATATGACTAACATTACTGAGCCGCTTCAGATGATACGTATGGATTTCTACGAATCAGCTAATGTCATGTCTGCAAACAAAGCTAGATATCTTTTTGCGATGATCATTGACTGCTCTAGATTCTTTCGTGTTGTTCGTATGTGTTCGAAGGACGAGACGTCACAAATAAAGGTTGATCAAGATGAACCCTGATCATTGATAAATCCAGAAAGACACCATTTTTGTCAGTGGCCAATCAGAAGCAAACACTAACTCTTGGTATGTGTTTGGAGGAAAATGCCTCTTTACAAGTCTTGCATTTGAAGATCAAAGAATATTTTCCTCGGCTACTCAATGGAGTCTACAGTCTACAGGGTGATTATGATTATTCAACAGAAGGTGATTGTAAGTCTGGACAGGACATTGAACGACACTTTGCTCCAAGCTGTTAAAGGTGATATTAGTGGTATAATAATAATTCAGATCCAAGCAGAATCTCTTTGCAAGGATAAGGATTATTAAAGAAATCCCAGCAACAACTTAGGGGGAGCATTTGGTGGATCCACTAGTCAAACTCAACATCACATTGAAGATGAACATGACATATCAAGAACGTATCTGCTTAGACAAAGGGTTTGAGTCTAT
Organism: Daucus carota subsp. sativus; assembly: GCF_001625215.2. Lineage (NCBI taxonomy): Eukaryota > Viridiplantae > Streptophyta > Magnoliopsida > Apiales > Apiaceae > Daucus > Daucus carota. The sequence continues at coordinate 27,821,986 of NC_030385.2, read as the reverse complement.
ATCATTCTCGGGTTCTAGTTCTTATATGTTCCTAATGGTGAAGTGAAGATTGGGAGAGCTATTGTGAAAGGATGTTATTTCTTTAGGTTTCAATCTGAAGTGAAACTTGAGGATGATTCAGAAGCTCTTAAATGGATCCAGATTGAGTGATTGCACAGCAATACGATCTCAATCAGTTTGAAAGCAGATTGTGCGGATTCTGATACCCTGACCAAATGAAAATTCATTACTTAGTACTTGTCGGGTATTTAGATTCCAACTGGATGTTTTTGGCTCTGTAACGAGGGACAAGCCAATTTGGATGCTTAGGGTTACTACAAAAGAGAAGGTTATAAAGATGATGGAAATAGAATCGTCAAGTTTAGGACTCTATATCTTAGGCGACTCAAAGACCTTCATGATCAAACTAAAGCACCAATTGACGAGACTACGGTTCATGATACTACAGTGAGCTAGAAGATGAAGATTCATACAACACTCAAGGACTTTGCAGTTGCAAATCCAACGAAATTTGTATATCTCTTTCTTCACCAGCTCTTTATGAGTTGCTATTCAGGACCTGATGATCGTCACGGACATGGTATGACTTCCAACTAGCATATTATTTTAATATCTGTTTGCTAGAGTTATATTTGGTATCCAAATAATTACCTCTCATTGTTAGGTCCAGAAACGATTGTAGAAGGGGGGGGTTGAATACAATCGTCACAAAATAATCGCGGCGGAATAATCTGATCGGAGTTTAACTTGTTAATCAGATTTAAATTAATTAATATAACAATTTTTAAGTCGTTATATAATTAAAGTGGTTCGTTTTAATGTTCACTAAATATCGTAGAATAAATTCGACAGGATGTATTCTAGTTTAGTGAATAAAACAACCGAGTGATCAAAGCACAGAAAACTGTGGATATAACGAATAGCAAGTTACAAACAACTTGAAAGTTTACAAAGCTTTGAACAATTACAAATGAAGAGGTGAAGGCCTATTTATAGGCAAATCACTTGAACTTGTATGACAAAGCTGGTATGACCATGCTACAAAGATCAGAATGACAATGTGAGCTAATGTCATACTAAAATTGAAATCAGTATGACAAAAGGTGCTAATGTCATGCCATACAAAATTCGGTATGACAATCTGAAGCATTGTCATACTGAAAAAATTCGGTATGACAATCTGTAAGACTTGGGGGCTAAGTTAGAATCGGTATGACAATGCAGGGTATTGTCATGCCAAGTCTAATTCGGTATGACAAACAGAATAATGTCATGCCAGCTGAAATGGAACCTTCCAGGGGCGGTATGACAATCTATATGATTGTCATACCGTGCCCAAAATCAATATAAATTGATTTTCTTTAATATAATTAATTCAATAATTATTCACTTAATTATATTAATCATATAAATTCATAAATTAAATTAATTCAAGTGTGAATCAATTTAATAAATAAATTATATAACTTATATAATTAATTAGAGATGTGAATAAATTAAAAGAATAATTATATTGAGCATAGTCTTCAGCAGCAGGTCTTCTGACTTCCTTTAAAAGATCTGATTCTTTGTCTTGATTGAACGACCACCTATTGTTGATGCAGAATATTTAATCGGAGTAGCTGACACACAAATGTACTGTCTGGTTCATCTGTATCTAGCTGAATCAAATATTCTTTATCAAATAAACATTTGAGAAGTGGCTTGTTCATCGAGTCTTTGTCTTCGTAGTTCATCTTCATCAGTAGAAATAGTTTGGAATCTTCTGAATAAATAAAGTATTAAAACTTTATACCTTCTGGACTTCTGGACGTGCTACAAAATATTATTTGTACACTGAGGCTTGAACATATTAATGAACTTCTTTCAGTGGTGTGCAGCAGCATCCTGAAATTCTTCAGATATATGATTTTAATAAATCACTTGACGTTCTTCGTACGGATTCCTTCAATAGTGCTTGCTAATTTACTTTCTTTCTTATCAGAGTTGAGTTGATACTCTTAAATACAAATAGGCTTAACATATGCCTTTCAATCTCCCCCTATTTGTTTGTTATCATAACATGCAAATTATCGAGAGGATAACTCAACTAACTGATAAGACAAAGGATTAAACATGAATTGTAAATAGCAAAAAGTTTCTGGTATTTCATTAAACATTCACCAGAATTCAAACAAGTACATTAGATTACATAAGGATGTTCTTACTGAACATATATTACAAATTCCTTAACAAATCTAAAGATCAACTTCTCCTTCTTCGATATCTGAACTGTGAAGGACAGGAGTTGACGGTTCTTCTCTGGATGGCACTTCTGATGTAGTGGACTCACCACGCTTCTTACGTTCTCGTGCCAGAGCCAGTTGATGTAACACTTCCATCTCTACAGGGTCTTCCCGGAAGTCTGATGGCTGAGCCTTTGTAACATTCTTCATCCTCCGGAAATATTGAGAAATATTCCTTCGGGTGCAGTAAGCTAGAATCACATCATCAGCATCAGACTTGGCTTTAGAAGCGAAGCCCTTGGTTCGTAGTAGAGTGGATGCTAGAGCCAGTCGCTTAGCAGGATACTTAGGTAAAGCCTCCTCATTTAGATTGACAGTGCATAAGAGCTCCTTGTGAATGAACTTTATACTGTATGGGTTTTTGACAACCTGTGGACTGTTGAAGACAGCACAATCCAACAGCTTATCACGAAGGAGTTCGTTCAGGTTGGAGCATCGCTTTACCTTATTGCGAAGTACCCAAAGCTCAGACACAGAGAATGATTTAAGAAATTCAACAGATAATCTAAATGAACCATTTCTCCGTGTATATACAATCAGCTCCCACTGTTCTAGCAAGTTATTGACTCCCACAGTCAAGTAATCAATTTCTAAAGCGAAGGCATGCATAAAGATATCCTCGTCAGGGTTTACCTCTCGAAGATCGTAGATCAGAGATAGGAACTTTCTGTCATTGAAAGACTCCCTTTGAGGTCCATTGAAAATCCTCTTTGCGATGTCCCAGCTTTTTCCAACTTTCCTTCTTATATCAAGATTCTTCTGCTTGCACGCAGCATCATAGATTTTCTGCTTCTCTATCTTGATTTGCTCTTCAGTTATCAGCTTGTCCTCTAGAAGTTTCTGGTAATCACGAAGCTTACGCTTCCTAGCTTCATTCTCAGCTTTAAACTTCCGGACATTCTCTTCATGTTCAGGGTCAACAGGTTCTTCATCCTGAAACAGATAGCTCTCCTCAAATTTGCCTTCTTCCTCTGCTTGACGGTAGGTAGCATCGAAGACGTCATCATCATCCATGTCTTGTGGAAAATCATCATAGTTATCAGAATCAAAGACATTCTCAGATTGATGTGCCGGCTCTTTCCCCTTAGACTTTCCAGAATTGTCAGGAGCAGATTCAGAAGTATTCCCTTTGTTACTTTGATTCGAACTATTGCCCCTGTCACCTTTGTCTCCATCTCCTCCTCTATCTCTTCTATTCTCCCCCTTAGTTGAGGGATCCTCTCTGGAGGTATCAGCATCTGACTTTGAGTTCCTGAGGAGTTGATCCAGTTTCCTGTCGATATCTTCAAATTTTGACATATACAGTGCATGATTAGATCTCATCTCGACAGTCAAACCATGAATTTCTCCCTTAAGCTCATCCCTGGAAGAACTAGATGGCCTTTCATCAGCTTTCTTCTCTAGGGTCACCAACTGTGCACCCTTTAGCCTCTCATTTTCAGCAATCATTCGGGCTAATTCAGCTCTCAGCTTAGACATTTGTTCCTCAAATAGAGCCGGGTCAGTGTGTGCACTCACCTCACGTACACTCAAAGCTGTTTCACTAGCCTCACGTGCATGTGTATCGCTCGGTGTTTGCCTTTCTTCACTCATAGTATTCACTCTTCCAGCTGTACCTGTGTAAACTACCAATGTCCCCTGAGATGGGTTCAAAGGTAGTGGAGGAACAAATTGTCCTCCGAATGCCTGCGAGGGCAGATTTACTTGCAAGCTGCCAAGTTCCTCCTGATCATCAAAGAAAGTGCGATCAGTAAAGTTTTCATACATACTAATTGGATTTTGAAAATCTGTGCAATCAGTAAACATAGTAACCTGTGTATCTGTTTGGTCTTGCACTAGCGTGAGTGCTAGCGCAGTGCTTGACTCTGTACAGGGTACCGTGGCAGGACGGTCAACTTCAATGGCATCATTCTGTTGAGAGAATGAGTCCAGAGACTGTTTCATTGCCTGTTCCAAGTCCAAGCCTTTTTGGGAAGGCAAGGATGAGGCTGCAGATGTCTCCAGGGCTTCCAACCTTGGCTTCTTAATGGAAGACAGAGCTGCGGGTTGACTCAATAAACTACTCGAACTCCGTTTCCTTGCAACTTTACGAACAGGTTGCATTGAAGTGTTGGTTGATGTGTTTGGAGAAACGAATATTTGTTGAAGAGAATCTTCAGCTAGGTTATGAACCTGTGTGTTGTCAGGTTCATTGCTGGTAGGCTGGAAAACAAAATCAAGGTCACAAACATAATCTGACATATCAATATTAAAGTTAGAAGAGAAGTCAGAAAGTACCTGAGCTACCTGTAGGTCCTTTCGAAAGGACTGCAACTCTGGATTTGAGGTAGAGTCAGCAGGTAGTGGTTGTGAGGTTGATTGTGTTTGTGGGTAAAAGTGGGTGTGTTGTTGTTGCGGTAGTGGTTCAGATGAAGACGGTTGGGTTTCGAAGAAGTTGTATTCCTGACGTTCGTCTTCAACTGTGTGTGTTTGATGTAGAGGGGAATGATGTGGTGATTGGTGTGGTGACTGATGTGGAGATTGATGTGGTGATTGGTGGGGTTCAGGTTGTAGGTGTTCTGGTTGTGGTTGAGGTTGTTGCTGTTGCTGTTCCTGAGCCACTTGAAACGGATGCAGTAGTTGTTGAGCGTTGAACTGTTCAAACAAGTATGGAGTTATGACCAGGGGTACATTTTCATGCTTTCTCTTGTTGGTCAGAGATTTCATCAGTTTGGTACAGACACGGAGAGTTGGTGCAATTGGAGAATTGAAATAAGAGTTCTTTTCCGCGTCTGTCATCTTATCATTCAGAAAGAGCATTAAGAACCGAGGGAAAAAGCACACCACTTTGGGATTCTGTGCAACTGATCGGCTGCTGAGTGGTCCCAACTTCTTTAAAATCGACTGAAGAAGCAACTTGCCAAAGTTGATTCGTCGATTGTGAACAATACAGAACCCAATGATCTGAAGAAGGGAAGATATGATGTTGTAGTTGCTTCGAGTGGTAGGTGAAAAGACTTTTGCCAGCGTATCGAAAAACAAGTCCCACTCTGGTTTAAGATTCCCTTTCAGCATTCTCGGTAGATGAATCTCTCCTTGATAGTGAATGGTCTGAAAGAATTGGACAATCTCAGCATCTGTAGGAATCTCAGCAAAGTTGTCGCGTGGAAATCCAAGAATCCTATTTACATCATCCACAGATATAGTGATACTTCGTCCAGCACCAATATTTCCCGAGACTCGGAAGCTCTCCAGCAATGTCGTGTTGATGGCAGAAGAGTAAAAGTCCTGGAGTGGTCGAATCTGTAAATCAGCATGAGCGGTGATCGCCGTGCTGACTAAACTTTGACTATTCAGGAATCTCACCCACGGTCGGAATCTCACTAAACTGATATCAGGGTCTAAGTACCCGTTGTAGTTCGTCTCCCCGATCACAAATTGGCCAGCCATTTTATAATTAAAAATTGAATTAAACGAGAATTTTTCAAATAAAATGTGAATTCTCAAATTTCTCGTAAATTTCAATTAATAATTAAATAACAATTAACCAATTAATTAATAATTCGAATTAATTGATTAAACTCGAATTAAAAATTAATTAAATTGTGAATAGCCAATTTAAATCCACAATAAACCAACAAAGTCCCAAAAAGCTCCAATTAACTCCAACAAATCTCAAAATTGCTTTAAAAACCCTAAAATTTCGAAATCCAAGTTAGGGTTTTAAGAACTTCAAATAAATCCACCAATAATCAATCCCAAAGCTGAGTTACACAAGTAATGCACGACGTCCCAGCCACAAACTCGGTCAAGAATCGGTCGAACTCGTTCGAACTCGGGGAACCCAGTTAACCCAGTCAAACTCGGTGAAATCAGTGCAAAAACGGGCAGAGTAACGGCTTAGAAATCGATAAATTAGTAACCAGCAAGCAAAATCGTGCTTGAAATCAAGTAATCAGCAAGTTTTTGAAGAGAAAACTTGAAAACCGAGGGAAAAACAATGAAGTTGTGTGTAAACGGAGAAGATGAAGTAACAGTATGACAAAGTCTGTTTATGTCATACGAATTTAAAAAAAAATTCGGTATGACAATATACGGAAATGTCATACGGGTTTTAAGCTTCGGTATGACAATTGCATCAATTGTCATACCGAGGTTTGAACAGTTGAGAGAATCGCTCGGTATGACAATATAAGACATTGTCATACCGAGATCTGATATAAAGAGTATGCGACACGCGTTATAACCTTAATATGACAATGCTAATTGTCATACCGAGAAACAAATCAGCCAAACAGACTTGGTATGACAATACTAGAGATTGTCATACCGAGTTTAATAAAATTAAAAACAGAAATATATATATATAAATATTATGATTTTTGATTTTCTTTTGAAATAGAACCTTTTACATATAAAATCAAAAACCTAATTCAAATAAGATTTAATATATTACACATATATTTTGTAAAATTCAACTTTAATTAAATATAAATATTTATGAATTTAACTTTAATTCATTAAAATGAATTAACTTAAAAACTAATATTTATGCTTAATTAAATTTGAAAAATACAAAATAAATACATATAATTATCTAAATGCATGGAGAATATTACAGGGGAGTATGCAGCACTTAGAAAATTACAGAGACATGCATAAATACACAGAAAATTATCAGATAATTTACAAACAATTATATAAAATCTAATAAAATACATCTAATTACACAGAAAATTCACAAAAATATGATAATATATATAAAACAATATATAATATATACACAGAGAATCATGGCATATTTAACATCCCTAGTTCACAAACCAACTTAGAGAAAGTGGATTCATCAAGTGGTTTAGTGAAGATGTCAGCAATCTGATCAGCTGTGGGTACGAAATGTAACACCACAGTACCATTCATGACATGTTCTCGAATGAAATGATACCTGATATCTATGTGCTTGGTTCTGGAGTGTTGCACTGGATTGTTTGAAATGGCTATGGCACTGGTGTTGTCACAAAATATAGGAATTTTGTCGACAGAAATACCATAATCATTTAATTGATTTCTGATCCAGAGAATCTGAGCACAGCAACTGCCAGCCGCAATGTACTCAGCTTCAGCAGTAGAAGTGGACACAGAGTGTTGCTTCTTGCTGTACCAGGAAACCAACCGACGTCCTAGAAATTGACAGCTTCCAGACGTACTCTTTCTATCAATCCTGCAACCTGCATAATCAGAATCTGTATAGCCGGTTAAGTCAAAACCAGTATTCTTAGGGTACCAAATACCTAAACCAGGTGTACCCTTAAGATATCTAAAGATTCTTTGACGGCTATAAGATGTGATTCCTTAGGATCAGCTTGAAACCTAGCACATAAACATGTTGCAAACATGATATCTGGTCTACTTGCAGTAAGATAAAGTAATGAGCCAATCATACCTCGATAGCTTGTAATATCAACTTTCTTACCAGATTTATCCTGGTCAAGCTTTGTGGCAGTGGCCATGGGTGTCTTTGCCGGAGAAGAGTCTTCTAGATTGTACTTTCTTAGAAGATCTCTGACATACTTTGACTGGCAAATGAATATTCCATCTTCCTTTTGGCTTACTTGAAGACCAAGGAAGTAGGATAGTTCACCCATCATACTCATCTCATAATTACTCTGCATTAACTTAGCAAACTTCTTGCACAAGTTATCGTTAGTAGAACCAAATATAATATCATCAACATATATTTGAACAAATATCATATCATTATCATGCAATTTGTAAAAGAGAGTTTTGTCTATGACACCTCTAGTAAATTTATTTTCAATTAAAAATTCAGAGAGGGTGTCATACCATGTTCTTGGTGACTGCTTGAGCCCATAGACAGCTTTGAATAAGAAGTACACAAAATCAGCAAATTCTGGATTTTCAAAGCCAGGGGGTTGTTCCAGATATACTTCTTCTTCTAGCTTTCCATTCAGAAATGCACTTTTCACATCCATCTGATAAACCTTGAAGTTGGAATGTGCAGCAAATGCAAGAAATATTCTGATGGCTTCAAGACGAGCAACTGGAGCATAGGTTTCATCGTAATCAATTCCTTCTTCCTGAGAATAACCTTTTGCAACCAATCTGGCTTTGTTTCTTACAACAATGCCATCACCATCTAACTTGTTACGGAAGACCCATCTAGATCCAATTGTAGACTTTCCTTTTGGTCTTGGAACCAGGGCCCAGACTTCTTGTCTCTCAAATTGATTGAGTTCTTCTTGCATGGCAAGAACCCAATCAGGATCAGCAAGTGCTTCATCAACTTTCTTTGGTTCTAATTGTGATAGAAAACCAGAGAATAGACATTCATTTGTCGTAGCACTTCTAGTCCTTACACCAACATCAGGATCACCAATAATCAGATCAAAGGGATGATCTCTACTCCAAATCCTTTCCCTTGGAAGTTGTGTCCTTGACGATTCAGCAGTATTATCATTAGGCTGATGTGTATGACTAGTTGATCCACCAGCTCCCCCTGAGTTGTTGCCAGGTTGACTTGATGATCCACCACTAGCATCAGTGGAATCTCCAGCATTATTGCCATTTCCTCCACCATTGCCTGGATCATCATCATTGTTGTCATCACCTGTTGCAACCTCAGGTGGCACATCATCATCTGAATCTGAATCTGGATAGTTATCAAACTTCAGAGATTCAGATGGATCAGCAGATTGTATACTTGGAAGTTTAGTGTCATCAAATGTGACATTGACACTAACTTTCACTGACAGAGAATCAATTACAAAAACTCTATAAGCATTATTTGTATAACCAACAAAAATTGCTTCAGATGCCTTTGGTTCAAACTTGTTCAAGTTCTCTTCACTATCCTTGAGAACAAAACACTTGGCTCCAAAGACATGAAGATGTTTGACATATGGTTTCTTGTCTTTATACAAATGAAATGGAGTTTTCATATGATCTTTGTTGATCAACGTCCTATTCTGGGTATAGCAGGCAGTAGACACAGCTTCAGCCCAAAAGTACAGTGGAAGCTTTGATTCAGCAATCATAGTCCTTGCAGCTTCAATCAGTGTACGATTCTTTCTTTCGACGACTCCATTCTGTTGTGGAGTCCTTGGTGCTGAATACTGCCTTCTAATTCCCTTTTCAGAGTAATAGTTGATTAGAGTTTGATTCTTGAATTCAGTGCCATTATCTGACCTTACAGCTTTTACTGGCACACCCTTTTCTAATTCAACTGACTTTATATGATCAATCACTGTCAACGGGGTTTCATCCTTAGAAGCCAGGAAGTAAACCCAAGTATATTTTGAGAAGTCATCCACAATAACCAAGGCATATCTTCCTCCATCAATGGATGCAACATTCACAGGGCCAAACAGATCCATATGCAACAAATGAAGTGGATCTGTAATGGTATTGATGGTTTTGCCTTTGTGAGATGCTCTCTTCGCTTTTCCTTTCTGACAAGCTTCACACAGATCATCAGTTGAGAATTCCAGGGAAGGCAAACCTCTCACTAGATCTCTCTTGACTAGAGAGTTCATGGTTTTGAAGTTGAGGTGTGAGAGCTTCTTATGCCATAACCAACTATCTTCAGCCGACGCTTTGGCGTAGAAACAGTGAACTTCGTTTCCTGGTCCTGAAGATAAATCAGCTACGAATATATTGCCTTTCCTTATGCCACATAGCGAAGGACGCTTATCCTTGATATGTTTAATGATACATATCTCCTTTTCAAAATGAACATAATATCCTTTGTCACAGAATTGACTGACACTCAGGAGATTATGTTGAAGTCCTTCAACTATTGCAATATCTTCTATGATGATCCTTCCAATTTTGTACTTGCCATATCCCACAGTACGACCTTTGCTATTATCAGCAAAACTGACTGTAGGGCCAGCTCCTTCTCTTATGTCCTCCAGCAGGGATTTGTTGCCAGTCATGTGCATTGACGCTCCACTGTCAAGCACCCATGTAACACGAACAAATCCACTGGCACCCTGCAAAAGACATACTTGATTAAACATTCTTTGGGACCCACACTTGATTGGGTCCAGCAAACTTAAAGAACTGATTTCTATCAGGTGTAACAACAGAGCCCCTTGGACTGATACTTGGTTCACTCTTGACTGAACTTACTTCCTTAACAACAGCCTTATAAACCTTGGTTTTAGGCTTCGGAACATAAGTCTCCTTTCTCTTGTGAGAGGGACTAGCAGTCTTTGATCTAGCATGCTTGTTGTTTGTGTGTTGTCTAGGTGATGTGTTTTCATTTTTAGCATGCAAATTTTTAAAATATGCAGACATCAAATTGAAAGCACAAGTCATACAATTATCAACACCACAGTATTTATGACATGCATCAAAAGCAGGAACAACAGGAGTATCAGTCATAGTAGTAGGAACATCAATAGATTCTACTCTAACCTTGTTATCAGATTTAAAGTTCTCAGTAGAATGACATCTATTGTTCTTGTTCTTACTATTCACGAAACTATTAGGCTTGTTGAATTTAGTTCTCTCAGAGTTGACACCTAAACCAGCTTTAGGCAACCTAACATTGCCTTTCACTTTGAGTGGTTTCAGTGATGTCGGGATCTCATCTTTCTTCTCATTACTCTCTTTCATTTTAAGGTCTTCCTGTTTGAGTTCATATTTAATGACAACAGGAGTTTCTAACAGAGGTTCAGCTTCTGAGGCCTTAAACAAAGGTTGAGGGGAATCTTTCAAAACAAAAGGAATTCCTCTCTCCTTTGCACTCTTCTTAAAGGGAGTAATGTTACTAGCCTTACCTACAGATTTGTTATAGTCAAAGCCTATTCCAACAGTTCTCTTGATCTCTTGTTTATCATAAGTTCTTTGACTATCATGGAGGCATCCTTAAAGGCTTTACATTTCACTTTCTCTTCGTCTAGCTGAAGTCTTAAAGCAATCTCACCTTTCTCTAGAACTTTGACTTTAGCACATTGTAATCCTAAATCCATAGTCAATTGTTCTATTTTAGGTTTTAATACTTTCATCTCATTCATTTTATAAGCATGAATATCCAAGACTAAAGTATCAATTTTAAGATTGGCAGCTTTCAACCTTTTAATAGCATCATCTCTTTCGAGTCCTAATTGCATAAACAGTTTAGGGCATGTAGGATCTACCTGAAAGCTTCCAGCAGGAGGAGGTGAAGATGATCCAGCATTAGCCATGAGAGCAACATTCCCAATCTGCTCTTCTTCATCACTATCTGTATCATCCCAGCTTTTCCCTTCTGCTAGATAAGACTTGCTTTTGAAACTTTGACTTCCAGAAGTACCATGATGCTTTCTAACCAGTGCATCATACTTCTGCTTCAACTCATCATACGAATCTTTTCTTTTCCTTGAACCTTGGGCTGTTTGCATTCAGTTGCAAAGTGTCCAGGTTCACCACAATTGAAGCATTTGAACTTGCTTCTGTCCACCATCCCAGTCTTGTATCCTCCTTTGCTTGTAGAGATGAATAGCCTCCCTTCTGAAACTTACTAACAGTAGGTTTGTATTTATAGGAAGGGTTTCTTCCGGAATCTCATGTTTCCAAACTTCTTGGCAAACAGTGATAGAGATTGATCTTCTAACAGTTCAAGCTCTTCCATTGTATAGAACTCTTCGTCACCACTGGAAGAAGCAGTCTGACCCATCTCAGGTACAACAAACTCCTGAGTGGTTTTAGAAGGAACAACAACATCCTTCTTTCTTCCGGTATAGGTGACTCAACAACTAGAGCTCTCGAATGGTTCAGTGTTTTACCCCAGCCATATCTCTGTTTACTCTGAACTTGCTCCAGTTCATAAGTTTTTCAAAACTCCGTAGAGTCTTTCCAGAGAAATCTCATGCAGATCTCTGCTTTCCCTGATGGCAGTGATTCTGTGTTCCAGATGTTCGGGAAGGGTCAAGAGAAACTTCAAGTTGACTTCTTTCTTGTCGTAGAATTTCCCATTCAGATTTAAATTATTTATCAAATTATTAAGTCTGATAAATACTTCTGAAATCCCTTCACCGGGATGGGAACCAAACTGTTCATACTGAGCCATCAGTATCTCTTTCTTGTTTTCCCTAACTTCCTCTGAGCCTTCATTGATAATCTCTAATGTATCCCAGATTTGCTTGGCGTTCGTACAATTTACAACAGCATTGTACATCACTGGATTTAGAGATTCAACCAAGATCAGTTGAAGAGCATCATCTAAGTTCATCTGATCACTCTCTTCATCTGTGTACTCAGAAAGTTCTTTCGGAATGACCTGATGAGGTATCAACACACCATCCTCTTCGTGTGCTAATATGACCTTCATCGAGTAGTAACACCCTTGTCTAAAATCCCAATGTATTTTCTGTTCGCGGTTGCGGAGGAATAGGAACATGTGCCTCTTCCATAGGCCAAAGTGTTCCTGGCTGAACGGTGGGATTTTGATGCTACTGATTTTTGTGTACTCTATTTAAGGATTTGAAGTGAATAGTGTTTGGATGAGATTTGGATTTTTGAAGAAAATATTTTAAATCAAAATTATTTTTAAAAAAAATAATTCGAATTACAAATATTTGAAATTGAAGTGAATAGTGTTTGGATGAGATTTGGATTTTTGAAGAAAAAATATTTAAATCAAAATTAATTTTTGGAATAAAAATTAATTCGAATAAAAAATATTTGGACGTTACAGAGTGTGTATAGGATCTGATACTGAAAATGGTATCAACTGCTCTGATGCAATTGTTAGGTCCAGAAACGATTGTAGAAGGGGGGGGTTGAATACAATCGTCACAAAATAATCGCGGCGGAATAATCTGATCGGAGTTTAACTTGTTAATCAGATTTAAATTAATTAATATAACAATTTTTAAGTCGTTATATAATTAATGTGGTTCGTTTTAATGTTCACTAAATATCGTAGAATAAATTCGACAGGATGTATTCTAGTTTAGTGAATAAAACAACCGAGTGATCAAAGCACAGAAAACTGTGGATATAACGAATAGCAAGTTACAAACAACTTGAAAGTTTACAAAGCTTTGAACAATTACAAATGAAGAGGTGAAGGCCTATTTATAGGCAAATCACTTGAACTTGTATGACAAAGCTGGTATGACCATGCTACAAAGATCAGAATGACAATGTGAGCTAATGTCATACTAAAATTGAAATCAGTATGACAAAAGGTGCTAATGTCATGCCATACAAAATTCGGTATGACAATCTGAAGCATTGTCATACTGAAAAAATTCGGTATGACAATCTGTAAGACTTGGGGGCTAAGTTAGAATCGGTATGACAATGCAGGGTATTGTCATGCCAAGTCTAATTCGGTATGACAAACAGAATAATGTCATGCCAGCTGAAATGGAACCTTCCAGGGGCGGTATGACAATCTATATGATTGTCATACCGTGCCCAAAATCAATATAAATTGATTTTCTTTAATATAATTAATTCAATAATTATTCACTTAATTATATTAATCATATAAATTCATAAATTAAATAATTCAAGTGTGAATCAATTTAATAAATAAATTATATAACTTATATAATTAATTAGAGATGTGAATAAATTAAAAAATAATTATATTGAGCATAGTCTTCAGCAGCAGGTCTTCTGACTTCCTTTAAAAAAGATCTGATTCTTTGTCTGATTGAACGACCACCTATTGTTGATGCAGAATATTTAATCGGAGTAGCTGACACACAAATGTACTGTCTGGTTCATCTGTATCTAGCTGAATCAAATATTCTTTATCAAATAAACATTTGAGAAGTGGCTTGTTCATCGAGTCTTTGTCTTCGTAGTTCATCTTCATCAGTAGAAAGTTTGGGAATCTTCTGAATAAATAAAGTATTAAAACTTTATACCTTCTGGACTTCTGGACGTGCTACAAAATATTATTTGTACACTGAGGCTTGAACATATTAATGAACTTCTTTCAGTGGTGTGCAGCAGCATCCTGAAATTCTTCAGATATATGATTTTAATAAATCACTTGACGTTCTTCGTACGGATTCCTTCAATAGTGCTTGCTAATTTACTTTCTTTCTTATCAGAGTTGAGTTGATACTCTTAAACAAATAGGCTTAACATATGCCTTTCAA